>NC_064427.1:25725557-26025557 GCF_023375975.1 Astyanax mexicanus | reverse complement strand
GGGAATGCCTAGTTCTTCTGACCAATCATAGTTGTAGTAGTCGAAGAAAGGTACATTTACATAAAATTTTAAATTTCTATTTTTTTTCTCATTTTTTTCCCCAATTTACACAGCCAATTACCCAACTCACTCATTAGGACTTCCCCTATCACTAGTGATGCTCCAACACCAGGAGGGTGAAGATAAGCACATGCCTCCTCCGATACAGGTGAATTCAGCCACAGCCTCTTGCTGAGTAGCATCACAGCACAGCGCGCTCGGAGGAAAGCGCAGCGACTCAGTTCCAATACATCAGCTCACAGACACCTTGTGCTGATCGACATCACCTTAGGAGTGATGAGGGGAAAGAGCGCCATCTACCAGAAAGAGCAAGGCCAGTTGTGCTCTCTCTGGGCTCTGGTAGCCAATGGCAAGCTACATGAACAGGATTCGAGTCCATAAAATTTTATTTTTATGTGCTGTGCAATTTCACAGGTGTTACAATCTAACTGCTGCTCATCAAAGGTCAAAAGATCTACAGTGTAAAATGCAAAAGTGACCTATGCTGTTGTGAGTGTTTATGTTTGTGCCTCTGTGTGTCTACAGTGCTTAGCATATGCGTGTCTGTGTAGGTGGGAATTCAAAGTTTGGCTGACCAATCACAGCTCAGTTATAGTAGTGCTCAGTAAGGAATGAAAAGGTAATTTTTTTACTCTAAATTGTGTTTTTTTATGTGTAGTGCAATTTCACAGATCCTGGGTGGCCCTACAATCTAACTGCTGCTCAAAGATGAGAAAATCATAAGGGTGTGTTTGTGGCTCTTTGTACTGTTGCCAATAGGTGTGTATCAGAAAGCTACCTATGGAGCTTTTCACTACTTTCTTAAAGCTTTATTTTTTCTCCAAACTGCCCCTGTATTTGTGAAAATATGCAACATAGCAAACAGAACGAGCAAAAACAACAAAATCTTCTAGGTTGTTTCAGAAGCACACTGCTGGGGATTACGGATGAAGTAAGGTAGGGACCCAAGTTTCACAGAGCAAAAGCTGCAGACCTCTGACCTCCATGTCTGTGATTGGTCCAAAGAATTAGTTCGGCCAATTGATGTAGAATGTAGCTTTACCACATCATAGTTCATATGTATTAAGTTGAGAAAATCTCAACTTTATTTGTTGCTTGTCACAGCATCGCAGCTACAAACTGAGCCCTGCCACAGGAAATAAAGCTACAGTCACAGCTACAGCATAGGGAAAGCACAAACTATGACGTGCAAAGTGCACAGCTATGAGCTGGGTACAGCTTAGAGTCTGGGCCATTGTGTTGGGTACATGGCTATACAGCTACATATAGGGTAAGTGCAGGTTATAGCGTAGGGTACACAGTTATGCATATGGTAAGTGTAGACTGCTGCATAGATTCAACACAGAAACAAAAATAGGTCTTTACTGGGACTGCATAACTTGGGTTCATTTAACTATTCCATCTGATGCCAACTCTACTCTAGGAATGCCGCCCTGATCCAGACAACGTTTCAAAAACCAAAATAGACATTATAAAACACGTCAGTGCTGTTTTTTATTCTTTTAAACAGGAGGATATAATGATGTGTTTGGGTGCAGCGTGCCTCCATCAGCCACCAAGAACAGACCCAGCTCCTCGTTAGCCTAGTAATTTCCCATCACTCTGAGAGACTGAGAGACGACTCACCCTGATCCAGAACCTCCTCCTGCTCTCTTTTTGGCTGCTGGAGAGCTGCGCCGTCCTCGCCGTCTGCGAAAAACAACGAACAGAGAAACATCAGGTGACTGTGAAACCAGCTTTGCTTCACATGCAATCAAATCAGAGCAGGAATAATAATACAGCTCTGGAAAAAAAATTTCCACTTCAGTTTCTGAATCAGTTTCTCTGATTTTGCTATTTATAGGTATGTTTGAGTAAAATGAACATTGTTGTTTTGTTCTATAAACTACGAACAACATTTCTCCTAAATTCCAAATAAAAATATTGTCATTTAGAGTATTTATTTGCAGAAAATGAGAAATGGCTAAAAATAACAAAAATGATAAAGAGCTTTCAGACCTCAAATAATGCAAAGAAAACAAGTTCATATTCATAAAGTTTTCAGAAATTAATATTTGTTGGAATAACCCTGGTTTTTAATCACAATTTTCATGCATCTTGGCATGTTCTCCTCCACCAGTCTTACACACTGCTTTTAGATAACTTTATGCCACTCCTGGTGCAACAATTCAAGCAGTTCAGCTTGGTTTGATGGCTTGTGAT
The DNA here is from genome assembly GCF_023375975.1 of Astyanax mexicanus. Taxonomy (NCBI): domain Eukaryota; kingdom Metazoa; phylum Chordata; class Actinopteri; order Characiformes; family Acestrorhamphidae; genus Astyanax; species Astyanax mexicanus. The sequence continues at coordinate 26,023,295 of NC_064427.1, read as the reverse complement.
CATCCACCTTCCTCTTGATTACATTCCAGAGGTTTTCAAGAGGTTGCCAGAGCTGTTCATATTTGAGTATATGAGTCAAAAATATATATTTTCTGTTTTCTATATAATTTCAGGACAATTAAAAAAACTATAAAAAGTGACAAATTACTAAGAATAGAAAACTACATTTACTCCAAACTGTGTTTTAAACAGTGTATTTCCAAAGCTCTTGGGTGGCCCTACAGTCTAACTGCTGCTTTTTTTTGCAGTGGGGGGTGTAAACCACATTTGCAGATTAATATACATTGACCTACAGGTAGCAGTTCCACCATCCATTACTTGTTAGAATGTTATAAACAATAATGGCAAATATAAATGTTGTTTTTATTGTCGATAGTCCACTACTGATTTAAATAGCAGTCATACTTCTAATATTTAACATACCATATTTCCCCAGACTGGTTGAATAGCAAGTCAACAACAAAAGAAAACAGCACAAAGACAACTGCGAGTGTACCTTTCTGATTAGAGCCGTGCATCATGTTCATCATGTGGTCAGGGCTGACCGGGATGGGGACGTTGGCTTCGTTGGGGATGCTTCTGAACAGGCTGCTGCTGCCGTGGTCCATGCAGTCCATGTAAGGGATGGAATGCTTATTGTCCATGTAGTACATCATGTAGAAGTTACACATTTCATCATTAGAGGTGCCACTGAAAGAGAGAGAGGGAGTGGATGACTGTCACACACTTATTTTGGAGCAAGGCCACAAGATGTAGAAGAGTCAATGGGTCCATATATTATTATTTTGATCATATTTTTTTGTGAACAGACATATTGTCAATATCATGCGAAAACAACATATCTCCATTGTTCTGATAGTTGTAAATAAACTGTGTCAAAACCACGATGAATAGACCAATAGAAATGCTACAAAATAGGTTTGAAAAAGTATTTTTTGAGAGACTGTATGTAGTATACAGTATATAGTATCTGTATATTTACTCTAATAGATTAAAGTAAGCATTAATGTGTGGGGCAAAACAGCTATAGACCAATTAGATGTACACAGAAATAAACTCAAATCAGAACAAGTTAAAACAGTAAGGAAAATGCAAATACAAAACCTTTATTAAACTGTACACAGTATATGTTAGCATGAATATAACATATTTCATGTTTTGTCTTGAAAATGTTGCCAGTATATATCAAAAGTGTGTCTGAGTCTTTGAGGAGCTAAGACAAGCAAAGAATGCCCAGTTTGATAAACAAATGCATGAGAAAATTTATTGAAATGTTTGAATCAATGAGGAAAAGACCATCCAGACTGTTATCAGTCCATAAGGACAGACAGAGTGATGGTATGAGTATATCACTACATTTTAGTGATGTAGCATTAATGCAGTAAAGTATATTGAGATCTAAAGCTATGTATGATTGTTTGAAGGTTCACATTCACCAATGTAAGTGATCTGTATCTGTGTGTAATGTGAACAAATCTGTCCATGAATTGCCTTACATGCGCACACTGATAGGTGTATAAACGCCTCCTTCTTCACCAAAACAAAAAAACTCATATTTGAGAGACGACTCATAGCTTTATAAAGGGAAATGGATGCGTTTGTAAGCAGCTCATATGTGGAGCATCTTTTGCTGGAGTGGAGAGTAAAACATGCTCAGGTTGAGGAGGCCAGGTGGTTTGCTTTTGCTGTTTCTGTAGCTACAGCTGCACAGCTGCACCAAAAGATGTGTGGGTACAAGAGAGAATCCGATTTAGGGCTAATAGATAGACTGGCCTGCCTGTCTTTTGTACATTTTAAGACATGTTTACAAGAAGAATGTGAAAAAAATGACACCTAAATTAGTGCTGGGCAATTATGGCCTAAAAAAAAAAGAAAAAGAAAAATCAGATTTTCGATTATAATCGATTTTTTCCCCCTTTACTAAAAATCCAACTACAGATGACAAAGAAATGGTTCAAAAATAGGTTTACCTATTAAAAAGATACAATGTCTATATTAAAATATATAGTAAAACTGTAATTTGAATTAACTGAATTAATCGTGAACATCGCCCAGCACTAACCTGAATACAATTGGTATCTTCTGTGCCAAAACCTCTTTTAAATATTCTTTAAAAGAGCCCCCCACCTTTAAAGAGCATTTTCCACTTTTTAAATCTTTAATGTGCCAACGTGTTATGTGGAATGTGTTGAAATGCATGAATAGACATACAGTATATTAATAAATTAAATAAAGTTGGCCAGACAAAAGATCAAAATATCTTGAGATCATGCTGTTTGCAATAAAAAGAAAGCATTGCTTTTAGAATTTGTCCATTATCTATACTGTCGTAACTTGATTGTCTGATTTGGGGTTGTATCAGTAAAACAAAAACATAAACAAAAGAATAAACTATTTATAGTGTTCATACTGTATGCTAAAAAAAAACCCTCTAAACCTTGAGCCTTTTTCTGGCCTTGTTCTCGTTTTATAACCTGGATGACTTGCGCTTCACTGCTTCTTTCCTTCTACTTTCTTAGAGAGATTAAAAGCAATCACATCTTTGCCAACAACAGAGTGTGAGAGTGTGTGCGCTGGGACAGCCGCTCCCCCGGAGATGCGTCAATGCGCTCTCTGCCATCACCAGTGTGCACTCCCCTAATCACCATGGCAACAAGAATGACGAGGCAGACACACGTAACGCACGTAACACACCCACCACCCCCCACCCCACCAACACCCACCCACTCGAAAAATCATGAAAAATGCAGGCTCCCCTCGAGACAACAGAGCAACAGACCTCTTCTCTGTGCTCGACAATTCTTCAAACACTTCACTGCACACACACTTACACACACACACACAAAGACAAACTCTCTCCCTTTCTCACACATACAAACACACAGAGAAGACACACACAGTAACCACGGAGGAGCTGAGACACGCCGCCGCACCGGGTCAGACTGCTAGCAGTATTGATGAGCGGCTGTCACACACTCCGCTGGGGCTGGAGGGTCTCAGGACCAGAACCCAACATCATGCAAATAGGGTGAAAGAGATACACACACACACACACACACACACACAGCTGTTGAAAATCTATGGATAGGAAATATGGCAAAACACATGAGCTGGCAAAACAAGGGCTTTAATGTATTGTATTAACTTACAATAAATATCCACTTTAATAAATGTGAAGACACTATAATATACTATATGGACAAAAGTATTGGGACACCTGCTCACCCATTGGTTTTCTTCTGAAATCAAAAATATTAAAAATTGATCTAAAGCATGTTAAAGTAACTGTCTCTCCTGTCCAGAAAATACATTTTACTAGATTTTTGGGAACTTTAAGCTTCATTGCTATTTTTAGCAGGGAAGTCGAATGACTATTACTTGTGTTTTAACCAATCACATCAAACTTCTACCTGTTTTTTTAAGACCTCTCCTAAACGTTTCATTTCCCTCCCTCTTCCCCACTGCCTCCAGTTTGGTCCCACCAGCTACCCTAATAAAAGGATAATATATAATAAAAATGTGTTGCTATGCGAAAATGCTATGCATATGTCTAACCTGAAAGCTTTAGAGAAGACTGAACCCCACAATCAGAATGAATATTAACTTGATAGAACATTAAAAAGCCAAATGTCCAAATGTTCTAAAAAATGCATGCAGATACTTCAAGTTCCACCGATTGCAAGTGTACACACACAGCTTTTCTAGTTTTTGTAGAGGAGTACTGCCAATAGAACAGGACTGATAGATCTGATGACTATAGCCCAGGACAGGCTAGAGGGAGATAAAACACCCCCCAAATGTATTCTTTAGTGTCCTCTAGAATTATGGTGCTCCACCCAATACTGGAACAATGAATTAAGCTGGGAAGTGTGGTATTAAAGATGTGACCTCACTAATGCTAATCTTGCTGCTGAATGTGAGCAAATCTGTGGTGTTCTCAGACAAACATATTTTGCCATAATTTTATCTAATAGGAAAAATCACCCAAATCAGAAAAAAACATCACCATCATGAATGACACACCACACACACACACACACACACACACACACTCACCACCACCCTCCAAGCATTATAACTACTCACATTCTCATTTACTCTACAGGGAGAGCGGAGGAAATAAAAGCAGTTAGAACTATGCAGCAGGAAGGGTGGGCAGTGCTTTAATCCATCTTAGATTTGACATCACAATTATGCTGTTAAATAAGCTGCTATTATATTAAATAATGGAATAGTAATATTCCTAGGACTGGTAAGAAGAGAGAATGCATAAATTACCAGCTAATGCTTAAACTCACCCGATTCGTGTTTTAGAGCTCCTTCCCTCTCCTGTGAAAACGCAGCGGGCCGCTAGCGTGTCTCCATACTTCACCTCAATGTCATTGCTGACCGGGTAAAAGGCCTAGAACAAAACACACACACACACACACACACACAGCTTCTGCTCAGTCTGGGAAGAAATCAAGAGAGCACAAATGAGAGCACAACATTCAAGCCAGGGCCACAAAATGAGCCAGGTTTATTCTAGTCACAGCATCCACGGCGTCCAACTCATCCTGGCTTGATTATTATGACGCACACATTCATAAAAGAACAGTGGATATGTGACAAAACATTATTTAAAAAAATAAACAAGAAAAAATAGACAAACCTAGCTTTACCGAACTGACACTGGCTGTATAGAATCATTTATGGTGCTGTGGCACAAATACGACATCTACTATCTTTTTCAGAGGCGTCCATGAATTTTTCAACATGATAATGCAAAACCACACGCTGCACACATTCCACAGGTACTGGGACAGGTACTGGATTCAAGTCTGAATTTCTGTGATGATGACCTTGTACTTCTGCACATCCTAAAGCCCTATCTGGACAGGATTAGTTTCTCAGGGGGGACGCCTGTGAAAAATATTTCACACTTCTACTCAGTGATAAAACTCTTGCATCCAGACTGCAATTGAAAAAACAGGAGGACCAGTGAGTTTTTTTTTTGCTTTCTCGGTCACATGACATCTTGTTCAGTAGCTCCTCTATTTCCACTTGCTGTTGTGTTTTCGTGGATCTCCGATGGAAACGTGCTCCCAGAGTGTAATTATGGTGCGTGGCAGTGGACAAATAGCTATTTTATTAAATGTGAGGAGACAAAACTCAGAGATGTGCGTCCGGATGGGACTAAAATTACCGGAGGACCACTAAGTTCAGAGAAAAACAGCAGGTAATTCAGCCTGTAATTTTCTCAGAGGACGTCTGAGAAAAACATGTACATGGTCGTTCAGGACAGAGGATCCCTCATAAAAGAGAAAATTACCCCAGGACAACATGAGAAACTAATCCTTAAAACGTCTTTATAGACAGAATGTGAAAAAATAACACCTTAAACAGTTCGCTTTCTATCATTGGTGTAAAAACCTCTTTTGAAGTGGTTCAGCGGTCTAAAGCGCTGCCACTATGAGCGGGAGGTCGCCGGTCCGAACCCCCTGCTCATGCAGCTTTGCCATCATTTGCAGGTGCTCAGAGGGAGCAAAATTGACCCTGCTCCCTCCGGGTGGGTAGATGGCGCTCTCTCCCCACATCACTCCTAGGGTGATGTCCGCAGCACGGGGAGTCTGTGAGCAGATGTATCGGAACCGAGTTGCTGCACTTTCCTCCGAGTGCACTGTGATGCTACTCGGAAATGCTACATCAGCAGCAGCTCGAAAAGAAGTGGTGGCTGACTTCACATGTATCGGAGGAGGCATACGCAAGTCTTCATCCTCCTGGTGTGTTGGGGCATTAATAGTGATAGGGGAAAATTGTTAATTGGGGAGAAAATGGGAAAAATTAGAACAAAAAAAAAAGCATATTTTAAATATTAGGAATGGCAATATGACAAAATGTTACAAAATGTGTGTGGTTTTTTTTCCCCATTTTCCATATTGTCCTTACTTTCGGTTTATAATTTTAGACGTGAAGGGCCCTGATGAACAAAGTGAACACTGCACAAGCAATTAAAATATCTGAGCCAGACCAACATGCTAGTGATGCTAATGGCGAGATTAGCAGTGCAGTAGTTATGCTGGATGAGGCTGCCATGAAAACAACACAGGGTTGTGTGTTGCTTATGTTCCTCTTGTTAAAGTTTTACATATATACAGTTAAATAAACTACATTTAAGGGTGTGTTCACAGGTCCATTTAAGGTGGAACAGCTTAAGTGTAATCAGTCACTAACGCTAACTCAGTAAGTAAAATTGCCTCCTTTAGGCCAGCCTGTTGTGCAGTCCAGCAAAGAAAATCAGGAATTAAACAAAAAATAATGTTCTTAGATTCAAACTAACCAAATTCAATCTTAAATGTACAATGAAATAGTGAGATAAGCCTTTTCTAAACTAAACCACAAAAAAAAATAAACATCTTCTCTGAAGGTAAAGGCAATTTCATGCTTGAAGTAAACTTAATTTAGATACCTAGTGACTGAATCGAGTTCTCTTTTTTTATATTGTTGGAGCCACAGCACTGTAAAATGATGTTTTAGACGGCCAAATAAAATATAGTAAGCGCGTGGGCGAAGGAAAATTAGCAGCAGTGTGCAGCATACTGCTATAAATACTGCTGTAAATACTGCATGCTCTCTGCATCCTGTGGGAGTGTTGCTTGACACGACATAAATGATATTTCAGCTTCACAGCAGAAAAAACACAGTGGCTTGTTCTTTGTGGAACGACAAATATGATGATTTAAGCCATGTCTAATGTCTTTAGCTGACTTAGACTCACACAGAAGCCACACAGCAGAGAGCTCGACTATTCAATGGATTCATTTCAAAACACTCAAGTCTGATTGCCTTCTCAGAAGGGGGTGAAATATGGCACCTGGCTATTGTTCTACTTCTTTATCTCATCATTAAACCAAGGCATTATTTAAATACTCTTTACAATGCTTGTAAGAGTTATGATCATAGTTGTACTATGCTGTTTGTCTGTCAGTTGTATAAATACATTATTTTTTAGGTACTTATTACCCTCCTGTTATTTTTAGTAGTAAAAAACTCAATTGAATTCAATTCAAATTTCTTATATAGTGCTTTTTACAACAAAAGTTGTCACAAAACAGCTTTACAGAGAAAACACGTCTACGTCTCTTATGAGCAGCAACACAGTAATGCCAATTTTTCTGGTGACACAGTGGCAAGAAACAGCAGTACATGTATCCAGGTAATTCCAAAAATGCCTAAAAAAATAATATTTTTCACCATAAACATTATCTTTAACTAAAACTGCAACAATACAGTGTAAAATGTAAATAAATGTAAATAAATACCAAATTAAATAATTAGCAAATATCCTAGACTTATAGAAATGCAAAGACGGGCATTTTGGGAAGTGGGAGATTTACCAATCTAAAAAAAATACTCCATCTAAAAAAATGTGGACCAATTTCAGAAAAGTAAAATCGTAAAGACTTTGTATATCCCACAATGTACAGTACATAATATCATCAAAAAATTCTGATAATCTGAAGAAATCCCTGTAAGGAGCAAATCCGATGGTCAGTACTTCATGTTGGTGATCTTTGGGTCCTCAGGTGGCACTGCATTAAAAACAGGCTGTACTAATTCTGTACTGTAACACTTCCAGAAATCATTGTTTCTGAGCAAAATTCACCATGCTGTAATCCACAAATGCAACCAAAAGCTGCATTATGCAAAGAATAATCCATACAGTGTGAACATATGATCCGGAAATGCTGCCATATTCTCTGGAAAAAAACTGTATCATGTAAAATGACTAATTTATTAGTTTCGGATCCAGAAAAAACAGCAGAACAGCTCTGTGGTTTGGATCTAATGCCCTGATTTTCTAAAAAAAAAAAAAAAACATTTAGAAAGTGTCTAAACTCACAGGACTAGTTTTCTGTTTTCTATTCAATAAGGCCTCTTCAACAGCTCAATATGAGTGCAATAACAAAAGGTCTACAATCTGAGTGCTGCAGTAAAACTCTACAGCATTTGTGGGTCAATCTGTGAGTGTTCATTTGTAGTGCTCTTCACAGCGGTGCTGTGACCATGGCTGCATTACAAGAGCTATGAACGTTCAACAGAAACCTTCTGACCTTCCTCTCAAATCACAAACATATTCATAAAGCAGAGACGTGCATTAGAATGAAACTGCAGCTCTGCAGTGTGTTGAACGAGGGACTTCTCTGCAGGGTCCACGTGCCAGGCAGAGAGCGTGGTCATTACATGCAGTGGTCTGACACAGGAGAGCCGCTGTGAGAATGCCCACTGGCCCCGTGGTCTGGAAAAAACTGCTATTTTAATCCCAGCCTTTTGTCTCCACTTCAGCCGCTCTCATCCTCTTTCCCCCTGATTTGATTATCAAATGTAACTGTAGGGAGCAGAGTGGCACACGCACGAGCGGGAAATGAATTTCAAACAAGATATCACCGGAAAAAAAGACTCCATTACATTAAAACCTTAAAGCCTATTTGTAGGAGCCTTTAGTGGATTAATCTGTAACTACGCCTGGGGGTGAGGAAAGTTCCTGATTCCACTATACAGTCAGCACTGAAGGGATTTATAGCTCAGTAAATTGAAAGTATATTTGGAATTTTTTGGCAGGGCTACCGTGATTATACTGTCAGTGGGGATGCCTAAAGGAACGCAGAACTATCAGTGAACCGAAAAATAACTCTTAATAGGAACTAAGCCTGTCATGATGCCTTCATTTTAAGTGTAGTACCGTATTTTTCACACTAGAAGGAGCATCGGATTATAAGGCTCACTATTAATGAACGTCTATTTTCTGGTCTGTTTTCATACATAACGAGCACTGAATTGTAAGGTGCATTTTAAGAGACACTACGAGGAACTTCTAATTCCGCAGGTCCCGTCGCTGGGTGGGGGTTGTTATTTAAGTTAAGTAAAGCTAAGCTAAGGAAACAAAACTGTAATGAAAAAAGACTTTCTTTTAAAGTCAAACGAGCACTGGATGTTAATCTACACAGATTTCTCTCCTAAAAACTGTTTATTTGGGTGTGTAAAGTGCTTCTGTTTATTTACAGCAAGCTTAGATTCCTGAATTTCTCCAGTTTTAAGGTTGGAGCATTAGCATTAGCAGCTAACTGCTAGCGGTTAGCGTCTAATGTCGCACGACAGAGCTACACTTAGTAACTTAAGTGTTCTGGTAAGCCAGGGCGATATCAGTTAGTGGTTCGTTCCACATAGCTTGTTTTAACATGGTAAATGCGCAGGCTACAGTCCGATATACTCGCCTCTGAACAGTGAAAGAACTAGTGCTTAGCCTGGTTGGCATGTAATGCTAATGCTGCTCCAGCAGTGCTAGCCTGTAGCAGCAGGCTACAAGCCGATAATACTCACCTCTGAACAGGGAAATAGCGTTTAGGGGCTAATGCTAATGCAACTCCAGTCCTCATGCTGGAGAACTAAACTGAAACTCCTGTATATCGCTGTACTTCAGCAGAGTGGCTCCTTACAACCTGACTGGTAGAATTCATACATAAGGCGCACCAGATTTTTGGGGAAAATTTAAGGATTTTAAGGGGCGCCTAATAGTGCAAAAAATACGGTATTAAATTAATCTCAACAATACAATACAGAAATACAGAATACAGAAGAATAATGAAACTAATGTTTTCCTACGAATCCATAGAAAAAGACTGAAGAATGCATGTATGCATCTGCTGCAGCATCATCTCCTGCATCACTGAGCATCACTGCAGTATGCAGTGTAAGTGTGAGCCGCACAGGACAAAAGGGCCTCTTTGTGTTTCTAATCTGTCTAATGTTATGTGCTGAGGGCCCGGCTCAGCCGCTGCTTCCTGCCGAGGCTGAGCTGCAGCGCTGCATGAGGGGAAGCGCTGCTGTCACAGCACGGCCTTCACGTGACATTTAATCCTGACCTTTCACTCACAGAGACAGAGAGTGCCATCTGCCAGACTCTGAGCCAACTGATGAAACTGCCTCAATATGCCAGGCAGGTGGAGTCCACTTACAGGATTCTTAGCAAAGTGGCTGTGATGAAATTCAGTCTCACAAACAACGTATTAACTTCCAGCTGCGTTCCAAAGCCTGGGCTGCAGCTGAGCTGGGACAGGTCCCTGGTAGGACTGTCCTATGATTGTTGAGCTCTATTTGAAATATATTAGTTTTACCTGGGAAGGTGGAGTAAATGTAAATTTACTACAGGAGTCACACAGAAAAAAATTGCATTGATTAATATGGGAAAAAAATGGAGATGGGAGCAGCTACCCGATTTATACACTGTTGTTACCTGCAAAAGCGTGATGAAATCCAGTCTTATAACCCATTTATATCAATATGAGATATGAAAAATGAATATGAAATGTAAATATAATATTTGCTTCACACCTGTGTAGAGACCTTTATCTCATTTTGTGAATTTGAGTGCAACAAAATTTGAGTAAAACAAAATACCTCCCCAAGCACCTCTATACTTCAGAAGTGTTGCACAAAGGAATATTTATACACATTATACACGATTTGTACGTGATTAGTTTAATGTAAGGTTACTCATATGGCTCATTTTACATTTAATATTAAATTAAATTAATTTAATAAGAGTCGTTGCTGGCATGAAAGGTCAGTAAACTGTGCTAAAAGTAACACAAAAGGATTGATCTAAAGGAATACCTGTGGTAATTGTGGGGACTGGCGCCCAATCAGAGTCCACTGTCCGTTGCGAATTCTGTATCCACTAACGACTTTGCCTGAAAAAAAAAATAGTATTGCATTTTTGTAGATATAGTCTATACAGTTATGTAAACTGTTAGAATTTTGGGTACCACTTTAAAATAAGACTACCTTTATAAAGGGTTTATAAATGGTTTAAAATTAGTTTATTAATGGTTACTAATTAGGTTGTAAATGCCTTAAAATCCTTAATAATCGGTTATAAAACATACATAGACAGGGCAACAATATAGATGGCTGTGGGCTCACTATTTGGCAAACAACAGGTCATTGTTGCCCTTTCTACGTATGTATTATAACTGATTATTAATTTTTTTTAAGGCATTTACAACCTAATTAGTAGCCAATTAAAAAACTAATGGTAAACCATTTATAAACCCTTTATAAAGGTAGTCTTATTTTAAAGTGGTACCGAATTTTGTCTGATAATTAGAAAAATAAATAAATTAATAAAAAGAAAAACCACTCACCAAGGCGATGTGTGTGGGTCCTGAAGGCAAAAGGGTACATCGGGTATGATAAGTAAGTGCAAGCAATGTCTGCATTGGTAACTGTAGGAAAGAAAAGCATAAAATAAATTAGTAATAAAATGTAAAAACAAGGAAAATCTTTTTTTTTTTTCATTTTAATTAATATTTTTTATTATGATTTCAATCTGATAGAAAGATGTCTTAGACCAGTCATAGACCAGATGTCACAGAATGCTAATAGAATGGTAATATAATTCAGAGTGAGTCATTAAATCTGAAATTATACCCAGTCCACCTTTACATCTTCTGCAAAAATCTCAGCAGGGTCTGTTCAAATATCTTTAACACTCTGTCTGCAGCTTAAACATTAATCTGAGCCCTGGTGCTCTGCTTACCATTTGCAGACTGTCGGTAAGCCTATCTCAGAAACCGAGTGCTACTGGCTTTACTTTTCTAACTGTCTGAAACTCAACTGAACCCAACCCATCTCTTTCACTGACTCAGTATTCTGTATTAATATTGAGAAGATTAATTTCTAGTTTGAGATGATCTGTGCAGGCCGTCAATCATCATTATCAGTAACTTTAAAAGCTTCTGGCAAATTCAACTCAAGCTGATGCACAAAGCCTATTAGTGAGTTGGTTGGTGGATGGTGGGTGGTTAGATACATCTTCACATGTTCTCTGGAAATAGACACAGAGTGCATCACCTCCTCAGGGGAAAACCACACTCTGTATGGGTAAAAATATAATGCTAAGTCTAAATCAAAGTGAATTGGAAATTTCAGGTCACCATGTCTTTAAATAGCTCTATCATTAAATAGCAACACAGACATACTGAAAGCTGCCATCTGAAGAAAGGGTTAGTTATGAACATCCACTATATATGATTGGACTACTTTAAAAACCAGGTCACCAGGTACCCTGAACAAGTTAGCTAACATTAGCAAACACTATGATCTAAAATTTGAATTTGATACCTTATAAGGAGTTATCTTATCAATACTACTATTACATCGGCTTAGGTGATAATAGGCAAAATATTATATCACAATGTTTAAGAACAATTTCAGAATAAACAATGATTATCTACAAATAAACGGCCTTGATTGCAGTCAAAATATGTCTATAGATTCGGATCCATAGAAATTAGAATTCAAACGATGTCCCATACTAAGTACATTTTTAAAAAAATGAATTGTCCCGTAAATCTTCTAATAAAACTGGTGTTTTTTTAACTAATGACAATATCATCAATATTATACAGCTTTGGAAATAAAAGAGACCACTTCAGTTACTGAATTAGTTTCTCTGATTGTGCTATTTATGTGTGAGTAAAATTAACTTTGTTGTTTTATTTTATAAACTACAGACAACATTTATCTCAAATTGCAGAAAATAACAAAAAAGATGCAGAGCTTTCAGACCTCAAATAATGCAAAGAAAACATGTTTATATTCATATTCAAGTTTTAAGAGTTAAAAAAAAATCAATATTTGCTGGAATAACCCTGGCTTTTAATCACAGTTTTCCTCCACCAGTCTTGCACACTGCTTTTGAATAACTTGATGCCACTCCTGGTACAAAAATTTAAGCAGTTCAGCTTGGTTTGATGGCTTGTGATCATCCATCTTCCTCTTTTATTCCTGATTTTATTACAGAGGTATTTAATTTGGTAAAATCATTGTTTTTAAGTGGTCTCTATTTTTTTCCCATAGCTGTATTTAAAAGTATACTATCGATACAATTGGAAAACTTATCCTGATATGATAAAAAATCCTCTATTTCTCTTTAAATTAAATGCATATTAACTTATGTAAGAGCAAAATTCCAGGTTTAGCCGCACTACTCCATATTATTAGCACTACTATTACTATTAAATGCACTACTATTACTTTTCCTTCATGGTGTGGGCGTGGCCTAAATGGCCTAATCTTGAATGTTACACATGCTGTACAGAAATAGTTTAATAGAAAGATACAGAGCGAGCAGAGTCTTTAATACAGTAGCTAAGCTGCAGTCCCTCAGGCTGTGATTAAGAAACAGAGTGCTCCCCTTTAAAGTAGCCAGTAGATGAGATAAGATTATCACTCGATTGGTCCCTCTAAGGAATGCTTGGTGTTTAGACTGGGTCATGGCTTCTCTGCTTACCTGTCTTTCCTGGAGGGATGACGGTGTCCACAGACATCATCAGATACATGCCAGCAATAAAGGGCTGTCTGGAAGGGAAAAGGCAAAAACGGCAATTGAAATCTTGAGAACAGATTTGTTCTATGATACAAATTCATTCAGTTAGGTTATGAAGGATTCTCACACTTCAGCTCGTGAACGACTGAATAAGTTCTCAGTCGCTGCTATTTGCTCATGAATTTGTTCAGCTCTGCTAGCTCTTTTTTCCATTTCACAGCTTTCTAAACCCCGTATTACAGAATGTGATTAGTGTAGTGACGGTTCTGTTCAACACAGGAGAACTAAATGCTTCTTCATTTAATGCTGTGTCTATTTCTGTTTTTCTCAAGAATGTTGCCTATGGTAAAATATATGCATATGTGGACAAAAGTATTGGGACAACTTCCCTTTTTTTTTTTTATTTAAGTTTTGGTTGCATTCAGCAACAAGAGCATGAGCGAGGTCAAAATGCTGGATGATCAGCACCTCGACCAACTTCATTCCTTCTGAAAGTTCCAGATAAAATCTGGTGACCAGGCAGACCAAGAAGTGTTGCAATCTTGTGGACACCTTTCTGAGAAAGCCTTGCCGTGTGTAATGCCTTGATCAGAGTATACGAATGTAGCTCGATTTTGACAGAGCTGACAAATTGCAGCGGATCCGAATTTCAATGTCGCAATCTTTTCGAGTATGACATAGTCATAGAGCAGTAATTTGACTTAAGCAACACCGTGCGACTGTCCAAAGGATTTTTTGTTGTGCGACGTTTTCCTGGCGCTGACCAATAGAAAGAAAAACAGCAGTTGGAGACCCTGCCATGAGAAACAACACACAAAGCAGCAGGTTGTCCTGCTAAATTCTCTGTTCTGTTTGTGTCCCTTGTATCCTTACTAGGTGTAACCTAATGATGTATGAGATGGCTTCCTAGATTATCACACTAGGTGTTGAGGCAGTGTGTTACTCTGTAGCAAAGGCAGGACTGAAGCTCTAACAACAAGAAGTCTAAAATAGAATTCATTGGTTTCCAAAAACCTAACTGATTTTTCATTGAATTAAAAATTTTCAATTCAGTTTCATTTATATTGCGCTTTTTACAACAAAAGTTGTCACAAAGCAGGTTTACAGAGAAAACAGGTTCACGACTCTTATGAGCAGCACCACAGAGATGCCAATTATTGTGGTGACAACCGTGGCAAGGAAAAACTCCCTTACATTAAGAAGAAGAAGAAAGATAAAAGAAACCGTAAGAGGAATCAAGACTCAGTCAGAGGAACCCATCAACCTCTGATCGACCCGCACAGTGATTTCTCATTTCTCATTCACAACAAAGCTGCAAATGTTCAACAGTGCTCGTCTGGCAGATAGTCCGCAATTCATCAAAACAAAGATCTTAATTCACTCATTCCTATTATGCACCTCCTCTTCAACAGGGTAAAATTTCTTCCAGTGGACCATAGAGGCAGTCAACGATCTCTCACCAGGAGGTACACTACCCAGAAGCAGTCTTTGAGAGCCCTTTCATAGGGCAGTGAAGGAAGCACTTTTTCACCCCTTTTTGTGACCCAATGTCTAATCAAACCACACCTGTAATCATTTACAAATCTGGCTAAGACATTAGATCATCCCAGCAATCTAGGTATAGCAGAGCGAATACAAGAAGGCTTAACCCCCACCTCCCACTACGCTTGTGTTTTTCCTCAGATCTGTATTGAGAATGGGTCTGATTTAGCATTAGCTGCGAAACAGACTCCATTCAGTACAATGCTTTCAACTGATTCATCTCCCACTGGGCGAAGGATAGTGTAGTCATTTGTGATTTTACGGATTTAAAAAGCACTAAACTGTTTTTCTGTGCTAATCTGAGTGCATTTAAACCAGCGCTCACAGTTCATTCCAGTGGAAATGTCATGTTGCTGTAACAGCGCATGCTAAGAATGGACGTATGGGTGGTAATTAAACCCTATTCTTTGAGAAAAAGCAGCCTTGGGGTGACAGATCTAAAGCGAAGACGCACGTCTTCAGTCAAAACTAATGGGGAGCTTCTAAGGAAAACAACTGCTCCAATGAATCAAAGTCTAAAGTTTACTGAGCTACAACATCCAATTAAAATCAGTGACTAATAAAGCATGAAGGTTCAGAAACCCGGAGAGAGTTCTGCAGTTAGCTGAAGATTCAACAGGCAAACAAACAACAGTACTAAGTGCACGCTGCACTGAAAATACCTCATTTACACAATTTTACCCGACTTACCAAACACAGTCGATTGACTAAAGCTTAGGTTGTTTCTGGTTTATGTTTCTAAAGCTTTAAACTTGCAAATACACTAACTAAAAAATAATAATTACGCAGTACAGATTGCTGCAAAACTCAGCATGCAGTCATGTGCTAATGATTCCAGGTGTGGCCTGATTAGAGGCTACTTTTGGGTAGTGTACCTCTTGGTGAGAGATCTTTGTGTGCTAGACATACCTCGATGGTGCACTCAAGACATTTGTCCAAGTTGACGGACTTTAAGAGCGGGTGATTAACTATTTGCAGTGCAGTCATGAACAAGAAACATGCACTATTACAGGTTCTTTTTGGAAATTTGGATAATGGTTGGCATCCCACTGTCCCAACTGCTGCTGTGATTATTGAGAAAACCATTATATATGACAGCTGGTCATCTTTGGTAATGACGTAATGGACACTAACAGCTCAATGATATGTGCAGAACATCCTGCAGCCACATAGAGCTCTGATAAAAATAAAAGACCATTTAAAAATGATGAGTTTCTTTGATTTTACCAATTTGAAAACCTCTAGAATATAATCAATAGGAAAATGGATGATCACAAGCCATCAAACCAAGCTGAACTGCTTGAAGTTTTGGCACCAGGAGTGGCATAAAGTTATCCAAAACAGTGTGTAAGACTGGTGGAGGAGAACATGCCAAGATGCATGAAAACTGTGATTAAAAACCAGGGTTATTCCAACAAATATTGATTTTTTTTGAACTCTTAAAACTTTATGAATATGAACTTGCTTTCTTTGCATTAATTGAGGTCTGAAAGCTCAACATCTTTTTTCTCCTTTTCTACAAATAAATGCTCTATATGAATATATTTTATTTGGAATTTGGGAGAAACGTTGTCCGTAGTTTATAGAATAAAACAACAGAAAAATCAGAGAAACTAATTCAGAAACTGAAGTGGTCTCTTAATTTTTTCCAGAGCTGTATATTGTATCTTTCACAACAGGGCTACCAACAGGCATTTCTTAGCAGGATAATGCTTGTCCACACACAGCAAGGGCTTCCTAGGAATGGCTCCACCAAATTGCAATAATTTTTTGGCCAATGCAGTTGTCAGATTTATCACTAAACAGGTATTTATAGGACTAGTCGGGACCTATGAGTATGCAGAATGTACTGTACAGGCCCAGCTAAAACATTTGTGGGCAAATGTGCTGCTGGATTCCATACAGAACCTATATGCTTCCATGCCCAACCATCAGTATCTCATATTGTATCCAGGCTAGAAGTGGCCTCAGTGGGCTCTAGATCCTCAATTCATTTGTACCTTCTTGGTGCAGCATTTCTTTGTAGTGAAAAAGTGTTATGTCACCTCAAATCTCTCATTCATTACAGCGTAATTTCTAAACAAAAGAATAAAATTATGGACACCAGACTTGGTCTTGATCAAAAAACTATGATGTTACTGTAACTGAGATGGTTCTGAGAATCTTTTTCTTAAAAAACAACATGAATCATAAACTTACGGTTTGGAAGTCATTCTTAGAGTAAGTCCTGAGCAGTCTTTATGGTGATCTACAAAACAAAACAAAACAAGACACAACCCATCATTCAACCCAAGCTGTTCAACATAACTTCCTTATTTCAAATGGTGCAAAAAAAAACAGCAACCCTACCAGCTCATTCCTCTACATCATTATTTTTTGCCTGGATCGACATGTAATAAAATAACACAGAGGTGAAGAATGCCAGTGGCTTGCTCAGCTTAAGCCTTTGAAGTGGAAGGAAGGAGCAGAAAATAATGAGTAGGTCAATAGTTTTACTCCTAAAAAATGTTCAGAGGGTATGTTCTTAAATTACAGAGAGAACAGGGCACTTTAGGAGACGAGGAGTAAAATAACACGGGAAATGCTGTAAATAGATGAGCGTGGCAGAAGATTCTCTGGAGCTGTCTCCTAAACGCCATACGGCTCAGGTCTCTCTGAACACTAACACTAGCAGCTTTATTTCTGTAGATGCCTGGTGTTAGGTTAGGTTATGGATGGATGAACAGACAGACAGAGAGGATTGAGCCAGTTTGTTGACAATACAGCCCTGGAAAAATAAGTAAGAGACCACTTAAAAATTATGGGTTTCTTCGATTTTACTAAAATTAAAACTTCTGGAATGTAATCAGGATTATGGATGATCACAAGCCACCAAACCAAGCTGAACTGCTTGAATTTTTGCACCAGGAGTGACATAAAGTTATCCAAAAGCAGTATGTAAGACTGGTGGAGAAGAACATGCCAAGGTGTATAAAAACTGTGATTAAAAAGAAGGAATATTCCACCAAATATTAATTTCTGAACTTTTAAAACTTTATGAATATGAACTTGTTTTCTTTGCATTATTTGAGGTCTGAAAGCTCTGCATTTATTTTTCAGCTTTTTCTCAATTTCTGCATATAAATGCTCTAAATGACTAAAATATTTTTATTGGAATTTGGGAGAAATGTTGTCCGTAGTTTATAGAATAAAACAACAATGTTCATTTCACTCAAACATATACCTATAAGTAGCAAAACCAGAGAAACTGATTCAGAAACTGGAGTAGTCTCTTTTATTTTTTTCCAGAGCTGTATATTTCGCAATTCTGACCATTCCAAATGTCTGAATATTCTTAATAACTAGAGGTTTTAATTGTGCTATTATGCTATCTTATTTTCATTAAACCAGTGAGACAAATTGGTCTTAAAATAACAATAAATGTTTTGTTTATTGCAATTACTTCTTAGACAACATACAGTCAATACAAAAACATTTCATATGACAGGCATAATTACATGGCAACACAGTTATTTCTGCTTCAAAATGTTAGAGGTGTATTTTTGTATGCCTTGGTTCACAGCCAGTAATGTACAAAGGCTCAAAACATACAAACTCTCTTTTCTTTTAGGTGTTTCAATCAACATTTACACAAATAGAGTGTAAAATTGTTGTATGTGTATATCATATAGAGTGTAGCCTAGTGTTAAAGCAGCTGTATATTAAAACTTTTTTTTTTCTCTTGTGCTTCCTTCTCCTACCTTTGTGAGTGTAATTCATATGTACACCAAAGCAGTTAATTCTACATTGATAGTATAATTCGGACTGGCTTGTTTTTTTTCAAGGGGCATTTAAGAAAATTCACGTCTCCTTAAAGAAAAAACTCCGTAAGTTCTGGGATTTAGGGCCCTCTCTGGTGAGAATGGGTAACTGCACAGAGCATGCGGAACAATAATTTTAAACTAGGCGGGTGTGATGCGGTCTCCTTTCAGAGAGGATGAATCCGATTCCAGGTTATGCTCAGTCAGAGAGAGAGAGAGAGTGAGCGTGCTCAGTCAGACACTTCACTCTGAGTTTCCCCTTCTGAAGTCTCCATTGCTCCACCAGCCGCTTACGTTCAGTAAAACTGAGCCGGTCCTCTTTTAGAGGCTGTACATGTGATGTAAGTACGTAAAGACACGTGACTTGGCCAGAATAACTCCCGCGAAAAAAGACCTGACACCTCAGTTTTTGGAATGAATATATTAGGCTTAGCAGGGAAGAAACCTACACCAGAACATCCTTTTCAAGAAAAATGTCTCAAAATTATGAAGCTCCAGTGAATATGTTAAATAGCTTATTGGAAGGATGGTTTAGCATAGCCAGCTACTTTGTTATAAATGACTACAGTAGAAATAAGGTAAATAAACATGCATTTGGCAGCAAAGTGGATTTAAAGTGAAAGAAGGAAGTGGCAAAGTAATATTACAGGATTTTACACAAATATAAAGCTGACAACTCAGCATTACGCAGTTCATGTGTGATATCACAGTCAGTGGAGAATCCACCTGAATTAAAAAAATACATGTGTAACTATGAGAACTCTGTGAACCAACAGAAATGGTCTAAAATTAAATCGGAACAAAATGGTGTTTTTCCTCCTTTTAAAAAATATTTTTTGAGGATATTCAGAATAGTTCCCCATCCACAACAACATGCCCTTTGATATCCTCATTAGTTACTCATAAATTACTGAGAAAACACAACTTCTAAAACCCACTTAATGTTCCAGTTATAATTATAAACACAATATCCACTATTATGTTTTGGTAAGCAGAGAATTACTCCGTACGAATAAAAACAAACAAAACACTTCGATCAGTGCAATGAAAATCAAGAAGTAAGAATGTGACAGCAGACAAATTGCTTTCACCTAACTTCCCTCGCTTTGTTTTCTCATTATTATTTGGCTCAGAAACAGCATCGCAGTGCCAGCATTCAGTCAGAGAGACACTGCATCTGTATCAGTATGCTGCTGAAGCTCCCGGCTGCAGCTGCTGCAGATCGAAGCAATAAACTTACCTCTGAAATTTTTGATATCACCATAGTGAATTTGCAGCACAAAGTAGGTAATTCTGGTGTCTCCCCCAACTTTAAATCCGACGTCTGTAGAGAAAAGAGGAGAGAGGTTAATGAAAGAACAAATGTGGAGATGGGCAGGGGTAAGAAAATGTGAAAGAAGTACAACGAGAGGAAAAAGAAAACGAGAAATAGAGGGAGTAGAGAATAGCAGGCGAGGAACCAATTACTGGGCCTGTGGCGTCTATTCTTTACAGATAAGTTGATAACGACGCTCACTAGAGAGCAATTACAGTAGCCCAGGGTAAATCCTGTGATTAAGAATGATCTGGCCAGTTTGGGGTCATAGATAGGATGAAGACCTGAGCAATAAAGAGGGATAGCAGAGAAAGAGTAAGAAAAGGCAAAGAAAGGAAGAGAGATGGACAGACTAGTCATGGGCATTTGGAGTAATTCAGCAGTAGAGTCACAATGTGCACAATTGCTATATCTGATCTATGCACTGTGTGAATCTGTGGAGCTTAGTCAGCTTCAAGCGAAAGCTGATTTCCAGCACAGAGAACCTGCACTCCAGGAATAATCAACCTAACGCACAAAACGAGCCATGCAGGAATATAAACCAGTATTGGTTGCATCCATACATAAGCCAAGGTGTTTTATTCAGTGCTATTGCCACAGGCGTATAATACAATCAAGCACATAGCCATGCAGACTGCCTAGCTGACTACTCAAGCCAACCACTAAATCAGATATGGATTGATGAACAGACAGAGAAAGAGAAAAAGAAAGAGAAAGAGAGCGCACCTTTTGGGAGTTTGGTGGGCGGAGCATTTCTGGCCCAAGCGTACATGATCTTGGCCTCATCCTCGCAGGTGCCCTGTTCTCTCCCACAGTCCCTGTAAAAGAAAAGACATTAGCAAACACACACACACACTCAGTACAGTCAGATGCAGGTGTGCTTCATTCCTCACGCTGCTATCAGCTGTACACAGGCAGTACGTTCATTTCAGTCGCTACATTTTTATCCAGAATTTTAACACAATTTGTAAAAAAAAAAATACTTCTGTAGGCTGTGCACACAGAAACATAAATCTGTATAAATAAAAAAAAAATAATAAACTAGCCTAATGCTAGTAACAGACAGGAGAGCTTACAGACCACTGGGCTGTAACAAGATACATGCAGGGACTTTGCCCTCTAGTCAACTACCAGCAAGCAATCCAGCTCGAAAAAAAATAGCATTGTAGAAACAGCATCCAATTGGTTGTGTCTGTTAGCATTGAGGCTTTTAATCTGTTTGAACCTGGCTGTTAGCATCAAACTAAACGGTTTCAGTTTCCTTGTCCAAGCTTTCGGTATTTAGCCTTTTTTGTTCCAATTTGCGTCCATCCATACTATTTATGTGACAAATAAACTTTGATTTAATTTAAATGATCTATGATTGAACCTCCAAAATGTCCATCCATTCTCTGCACAATTGGCCCAAAATGGCTTAGTACATCAGGTCAGGAGTCGTCTGCTGTCTTTCAGAGCTTTGCTGGCTCACGCTGGATGTACTGGTGTTTGGTGTGATAGTGCGTCACATGGTCTGGCCTATTTTTCACGCCCCCACCCCCCCTCTTACTGATCCTCTGGAGCCTCTTTGATTTCGGGAGCCTCACAGGCAGTTCACTGCCTCTCCCCATATTTGACACTGAATGCCTGATGCTATTCTGTAGGGAGGGGAGGAGGGGAGCCTTCTTGAGAAATGAAAAGCGGGGCTATGTTAAAAAGAGAGGAGCGGAAGAATTTCCAAAAAAGAGAGAGAGAGAGAGACTGTGAAGAGTCTGGCACACTTGCGATTCATGTGCAACGAATCTGAAGCGAAAATAAAAGCAGATGGGTAAACTCTTGGGTTTAAAAAATCTACATTTCTAAATCTCGCAGCTCATAATGAATTAAAAAAAGCACATTCGTATTTACCAGTGCTGCAATTTGAATATAAAAACCCCAGCTAGGAAAGCCCACAGGCCTTGTGGCACAATCTCATTAGCTGGTTCAGAACGGGGCTTGTTTTTTCTCTTTTTTTGCTTTGCTTTGCTGAGGCGCTAAATGTTTTGTGTGATGTTCTGGCCTAGAACAGCCTTGATTTGACTAATGTTCCCTTTGTATTTCTTATCACACAGCCCAAAGTGACTAGGAGTGATGGGTGGAGGGGTGGACGGGTGGAGGGGTGGACGAGTGGAGGGGCGGGGCTGAAGGGGGTGGCGAAGAGAAAAAAAAAAAAAAAACACCAACCCCACCCCCTAACACACACAGGCACACTACCATCACCCACCAACTCCCCAACCCACCCCACGGGTCAGCTCTAAGGGTGTACTCACACTAGGCAATCCGAACCGTGCCCGGGCACGGTTCACTTGGACTGACGTCATCTTGATCCGTGCCCGGGCACGGTTTGCGCTCACACTGCATCTGCATAATTATTATTATTGTTATTATTATTAGTAGTAGCAGTAGTAGTATTTTAATGTCCCTTTCTACACTGAAATAGAGCACAATTAATATGAAGAGAATATCAATAATATACATATTTAATGCAAGTAAAAATCCATACAAACAGGAAATGTAAAACCATAACATTGAATCAATCTTGAACCAACATAAAATCAGTGCACAAATCAATTCTGACAGCGATCAACGTTGTTTCAATGTATCAGCGATAGAAAAAAAAATCATTTTGCTTTCTAGGTATGTAGCGTTAGCACCTTAACAATAAAATGAACCAGTTGCTTGCTTAAAGTGCTCTTTTCACTGGGAAATTGTATTTTAGACTTGTTATACACAATTCTGCATATAATATTTTTGAAAAGGGTTCTAAAGAGTACCATAATGGTTAGTGTTACCCATAATAAATTAGGACTACTATCTACAAGTCATCTACAACAAACACATTTTATTATACCTTGAGTTTTATGTTTCGCTCCTTTGGTCACTATTTATGTATATAGCAAGTACGTCTCTTACCTTACTGATGAACATGAATTGTAGTCCGCGAGTAAAGCTGCAAATTTCTCCCTGGACGTCTGCTGCTTGTGTAAAAACCTTCTTACACGTGCAGCACGATTAGCAGTAAATCGCTGTGTTGCACAATCAATGACTCTCTGGTTCAGTTGCGTATTTGCACGCCCAAAGAAACAAAAACAACAGTACGATCCTGAACTCCATTGTTTTGCGCGCGCATACTGTTCTTCAAAACAAAAGTCGCCTGTTGATGACGAAAGCGTGCTCGGGCACGGATCGTTTAGCGCAGTGTGAGTGCAGGCCTGCGGGGGAGTGGGGAGGGGGCCGAACCGTGCTCCGGCACGATTCAACCAAACCGGGCCTAGTGTGAGTACACCCTAAGAATCCCTGTTGTCAAGGTGGCAGCGGTTGCGATGGTAACAGGCGGGTTTATTAGAGAGCGTCTCATTCTTGCTCTCTCTCTCTTTTCCTGTCTCTCTCTGTCACAGTCTCTCTCTCTCTCTTTTTCTCGCTCTCTCTCTCTGGGGACGCAGCAGTCATCCCACGCATTAGCTGCCTCTGTAACACAGCGCAACGAAGCCAAAGTGGGCTGCTTGATTTTGTTAATGGCGCAACACTAACACTTAGTGCCCAGGCCTAAATAAAATCAATTTGTGCTCCCCAGCAGCTTGTAATGATATGTTTGCTCCATTTGTTTTCATAATTTCATACATGCTTTTCTGTTTTTTTTCCCCTGTTCTCCCTCAAACTGTTGATAAATTACGGTCAACAAGGCCATTTGTCAGCTTTGGTTACAAGAAAATGGCAAATCCATTCATGTGAAATACCACCCCATCACACTCGGCTACATTAAGGCGTATAATCATTTGGTAAATTGGACAGACAGATAGATGAATGATGATAAGGATACTTTATTGATCCCAGAAGAGAAATTCCATCATTATTAGAACATCAATACAACTTTAAAAGAGAAAGAATATGGGGTTCTTCAATTCTGATCCTGGCACCTCTTGCCCTGCAAATTTACAGCTTTAAGTGGAAAATCAGCCACTTACCAGTAACCTTTGGTAGAGGTGGGGTTTCTACATCCGTATAAAAGCATGTGGTGAGCCGTGTCCATGGAGGCATGGGGCACAAAGTCCACTGAGAAGAAAAAAGAAAGACAATATAGGCTACTGTTAGCATTACTGTTTCATTTAGACCAGCTGTTCAAAATACACAGGTTCTATAACATAACCCACCAAGAAGGAGTTACTGTTCAAATTGAATGAAACTTAATACTGTATGTGTATTTTAATGATGACGATATCAGTAAGTGATTACAATATCAGAGTAAAAGGATACATTTAATGGGGATAAGTTTATTTTCAAGTTCCATATGGCATCCTGCAGCTATGTGTAAGTGAGCATTGTCCATTGTCCAAACGATGCAATAAGAGGCAACACATATGGCCGCAGGATGTCCTGCATATATTATTGAGCTATTAGTGTCCCTTGCATGACTACTAGGGGTGACTGACTGATGTATACAAAGACTCCCAGATCCTCACACCAGTTTGGGGCGGCAAAAGCAAAGGCCTTTGTACTCATCAGCATAATATAGTAATAGAAATTCATTGTCGTATCCCAAACAGTATCTGGTTTTGTCACAAAAGATGATACAGATTTCAATCTACAGCAGTCCAGGTTTCTTGTTCATGACAGCACTAAAAACAATGTTCTTCAAATTGACCATCCAGCTACACTCCGCCCAATAATGCGCCCCCGTTCAAGGTCCATCAACTGGGCAAAATCTTCAAGTGCAAAGAAATAAAGGAATGTCTAGAAGTCAACAATCTCTCACCAGGAGGTACACTAGCTAAAAATAGCCTCTAAAAGCCTTTCTATTGGGCAGTGTAGCAAGCGTTTTATACCCTCTTGTGAAAGACCAGTGTCTAATCAGACCACATGTAATCTGTAATCATTCACATATCTGCTCAAGTTATGTTATATATTATATTAGTTGTGCTGCAGTCTGGGATGCTTTGTCCTTTTTCGTCAATGACTGTAGCTGTTTGCCACATATTACAGATTCACAATTTCAAGGAACAAATGACGAACAAATCAGGTTATAATAAGCTCTCATATCAAGTGACCTTTAGCTATAAAAATAAATACTACAAGACATGGCTGCCAGATACTGCAATTACAACAACACAGAGCTTATCATGATGCTGCTGCAAGCTCAGTAACACAGCATCCAGGAGCGCATTCATAAAGGCAGAAAATCAATAGACTCCCCATATGATGCTGACTGACACGCCCAGCACCAGCCTTCTTCTCCCGGCAAGCTTAAATCAAGTTATGAATAATGGAAGGCCATGTATGATTGATGGCCGAAGTTGGTTGGTTTTCAGATCAACTGAAAAGCTGCAACACTGTCTGAGATAGGAACAAAAGAGCATGTACAGTTCAGTCTCTAACGCTGTGCTAGACTAGGGTGGTCTGATCAATCAAATAATATGGTACCTAATATCAAAATATTATTAATACACAGTAAAGCAAAGCTGACAAGTAAACTCTGAATACTAAATATGAAAATCACATGTCTTATTGATTTCTGCCCCATTATTAAAGTAGTATTAGTACTGAATATGGCATGTCAGTATTGATAGGTACTGGTACTTGGCTGATGTCAGCAGAAAAGACTGGATTGGATTTTAGAAGCAAAAAAGGAGAGTTTGATTGAATTTTGTAACAAACCTATTCCTAACTAGTGCACATTTTCTCATTTTCTAAAGTGATGTTAGCTCTGTGATTCTTCATGTGGCGATTTTCTAAGTGGTTTGAGATTAATGGTCTACTTTTAGCACATCATTAAGTCAATAAGTAAACAGCTAATTTTGTATCACCAAGGCTAAAATGGTTAAAGTTAAAGCTAGGCAGAACAGAAAAGAGAGACGAATGGACCAAAACACAAGCATTTCCACCAGCAACTCAGAGAAGCTAAGCTAAACCCATGTAATCATGGGTTAGTGAGGTTTTGTAAGCTGTGCTGTGTTGCTGTGCTAATAGCTACTCACTGTATGGGATATAATATGCACTCTTAAGAGAGCTTTGAGCAAAACCTGTCCTAGTCTGCACACACAGTGAGGAAGGAGTACATCACTGGCTGTTAGGGTGCATCTGCAGCCATGATCCAGAACTTACTAGTTCACTGTTTACGAATCATGCCCCTGCTAGAAAAAAATAAATTTTAATTTCATCTGCGTCTAAGCTTGACATGCCTATATTAACTTTCCATAAAAGCATTTTTTCAACAAGACAATGAAAAACCACATGCTGCACACATCACCAAGAAATGACATGACTCCAGAACAAGATGATATGGATCCTGGAGTGGCTGTAATGCCTTTCTAACCTGTCCCCAATAGAGAAAGTGTGGAGAATTTTAAAGCTAAAAAATTAACAATTACCCCATAACGTTATATACCTTTTTGCAGGATGAAAATTGTTGTACACCTCTTTGCAGGAAGAAAAAAAAAGAGAATTGTGGAGTTGTACAACATTCTATTGTAGATCATAATCAACATAACTAATGTAAAACAATATATGTTTTTTAGTTCCATCTAGGGGATGAACAAGGAATGGCAGCTTTCTTTGCCCAACAAGCCAATACAATGGGCCTCACACAGAGCTGTGGTAATCCTTAACTCCCAAATATGATCTGATAGGCTCACAGAATTGGTAAAATTAGAAAAATATTGACCAAATATTGCCAATTGCATATTTTGGTTGAAACCATCCAAAGCTGAAACAGCCAATCGACCAAGCAAAACCACACACAGAAGTCACATAAATATTATTTACACACTACACAACTTAAATGGTTATTAAAAGCAATCTATAACATTTTTAAAGAAAAGAAACGTTGTACTACCATATGCAGAAGCCAACACTCAGCTAAAAAATGTCAGTTTGCAGTTTCCAGCCTCCCGACAGGGACAGTTAGAACTAAATATATCAGAAGGTTTTACAGATATTTGAGATGGCCTGTGATCTCAGATTGGCCTTTACTTTCCAAATCTCCCCCTGACTGAGGTCAAATCGTCTCCGTCTGGACGGGGATCTGTGCACAGTGGGCAGTAATTCCTACACACACACATACAGACACACACACACACACACACATTATACCACACACACATTCACATTATCACTCAGTGTTCAGTGTGTGTAGACTCTAATGAAGTAACAAAACGCTCTGGCATTAATCAGAGCTCAGTAGCAGGATCAGAGTCCCTGCCTGCAAGAGCGCTGAAGGTGGTTAGAGAGGGGATAGAGTCCTCACTTGTCAAAAAGAGAAAAAAAAAACACCCTCTCCCCCTGAACACACACACACTCTCACAGACATACACTCACAGACTCGAACGACAGAAAGCAGACCACAGCCATCTGAGTGGCTTGCTGCCTCCACTAGCTAATATCAATAGTCGCCTGACTGAGCAACATTAGAGCAGACTTGTGCATCTGTGAAGAGTCGCTGATTGGCTTTCTGCATCACAGGACTGCTGTCATCGTTCAGTAATCTGCCCTGCAGCCAAAGCTAATATTGTAGCCTGCACCTCCATTTTGATTAGGATGATAAAGGCCATGGCAAAGCACACGCTTGGGAATCATGCAATAACAGAACGAGGGCACGAAAGCAGTTTAGGTGCTTGCTGCGTTCCTCTAAATCAGTGGTTCTGTGGTACATGTAGCAATTTGATGTTCGAAGTAGGGCTGCACGATATATCGTTTAAGCATCGTCATCGCGATGTGCATCATGCACAATAGTCACATTGCAGGATGTACAATGTCACTTAAGGCAATTAAATGTTAAAGGCAATGTTTTGATTCTTGACACAAGAAGTAGATACACAGCGTTGTCTCTGTGTCTGTGTGAGTGACAGGCAGCTGCTGACTAAGAAGCATGAGGAGGGGGAGTGCGAGGGTGGCAGAAGTAAACACGAGTTAACCACATGGCCTCCATCCACATGGTTGGGCACGTGTGAAAAGCTGTGCACCTCAGTCCAGCACAGTTTTGCGCAGATATTTCTAGCTACAGCGGAATTCACTCTTATAAAACCAGAAAAATGCTTTTATTTACCTTTTAAAAAGCCATTTAAATGCCTGATTAAAGAGCCAATTACTGCTGTTTTACTGTTTTCCGTCAGTTTTGAGTGCTTGGGCGCTGACTCAGCTCTTGATCAGTCCGGAAGCGAGTGCACGGGTGGGGGCATGGCTGTTGATGTCATGAGCCCTGCATTGTTTAATACTGCGATATATATTGTTGAAAAAAGAAAACATTTGCAATGTACATTTTTTCCAATATTGTGCAGCCCTTGTGCAAAGCATTCAAAAATTTGGGGTGCAATTTCATACAACGCCAGGTCTCATTGTGGTCTTTACTGCAGGTACTCTGACAGCGCAATGTTATATTAATGAATTCCTGCAACCTAAGGTCCTACCATTATTTAATACACACTTTTGCACACTCCAGTGTACTCTTCCAGCAGGACAATGCTCATCCATATACTGCTGCTTTCTCAAGAGCATGCCTTTAAGACATTGATGCTATATCATGACCAACAGCATTGCAAGACCTATCCCTGATCAAAAATGTGTGGGATGTTCTTAGATGCACTTAGATCAACAGTTATGGTACACTAAGCATCCCAAGTTGGTACACTAGATGAAAACCTATAAAGCTTTCATAAATGTAATTTTATAACATTTTATTCATTTGTTTTCATTGCTCAACCCAAAGGTGCCAAACATATGAACACAGGACTGCAGGACACAGGGAGAACTCCGCAGTACAACCAATCAAACTATTTATCTTAGCAGGCGCTGAAACTAAATCAGAGGCAGAACCAATCAGAATCTTCCTTTTGGTGGAGGGGCAAAACAATAAGCGTCAAACCAAGTCATTATAGTTTGGTCAAAACTATAAAGTAGAACCAATCAGGAGGATAATTTCGGAGAGGGGTGGGACCTCCAAACAGTGTAACACTCGTAAGTGTGGAATGCTCTCACACTGTAGATGCCCATGGTCGAGGTTTTCTCAGCTGCAGGTTGCTCTCTGGAAAAATCCATGGCTGCGTCCCAAACCACACACCCCTGCACTTCACTTACTACATTAAAGAACGCACTTCTAATAAGCGTTACTATTTCTAACACTATTTAGTGTGGCATTTGGTAGGTTAGGATATCTTTGTGATACGCTGATGCATGATAAGCAAAGAATAGATTTGATTCTAAGCCATTTTGGTACCTTAAAATATATTAAACATGTAATTTTGACAAACAATTTTCTTTTCAATTATGCAAAAAAAAATCTGTCAATGGGTATGCAGCTTATGTTGTGTTGTTAAAGTGCCTATGTGACTTGACCTCTTGCTTTCAGTCCTGACCACTGGCTAACACCTCTGGTAAATTAATAAAGAGCCAGAACCTGTAAACATTAATAATGTACCTCAGATATTGAAACATTCACAACTTTTAGGGCTTGACTTTCCAAACAGTCTATGTGAGGCTGGTGACTCCATGAGGAAATCCATCTTCAGCAAAGCACTAAAGACACTAATCATTGCTGATGGCATTGCTTCAGGAACACTGCACTTTTTCTGGCAAACAGAGGACCTGGAGGAACAACCCCAGCACAGGGCTGCTTTACTTCTGTGAGAAACTTCGATAGATAGAACTGCCAGCGAAAGGTTCTGCACATATTTGCTTTTCACCTCCGCCGGCCCAGAGACCATCCTTCTTCAATAGGCATATAGAGGACAAGTTCCTCTACAGAAAACATGATTGCAACTTTAAAAATAATGGAAAAAAATAAAAAAAAAATCAATGTTATCAAGATGAGTTATTTATTTCTGCTTTTTTTTATTGAAAGAGAGTAGATATTGTTCACCTCTACAACAGATTTACTCCAGTATTTTACACTAAACACAGAGGAAATTCACAAATCACAGTAGAGAGGCGAGAGACAGACACATGAACCCACCAGTTAGACTGTGCGACAGGCAGAACCACTGTCTCTTTATAGACTTTATTCTTAGGTTCGTAACTCTAGCTCTGAGTCTCAGAATTGAAGGAACTGGAAAGGTCAAACTCTACTGATTCGAGAACTGTTTAAATCATATTTCTCCACTGTGTCGTCTTAAAGCTGTTAATAAAAAAACACAGAGGAAGAGCGAGTGTGGCATGCCAAAGTTAAAGCTTGATCTTGGGTTTATAGGAATCAATATCAGATCATTTACATAAAGATTGATTTGAATCAAAGAATATATTTTTTAAGCCATACCCCTAATACAACACAATACAAAAGGGGTGTTATTAAACACAAACGTCTTCTTCTCGCCCTTTTACTGGCCTCAAAATTTTTATAAGAGTGCAAAAACTTTGCATGACACTGTACGTGCTCAACAGTTCAGGATATTTTGACATTTTGACACTGTTAAACCACTGGCACTTTCTTCCACTCTGTATCTCAGCACAAAGTGTTCTGGCAGCATCTCAGGTCCAGTTGTGGATCTGGGGTGAAGGCCTTATTATTGAACTGTCACTTTCCTGTGTATACTGATGATTGCATCTCCCATTAGGATAGCCACCCCCACAGCAGAGAAAAGTACTTTTTAATATTAAATTAGGAATGTACTTCGCTTTTTCTGCTTTGTTTTGAGTTGTAAATGATGTAGGATTTGAGTACACTCTGCAGCTTATAATCCAAAGGCTGGTAACAAACTGCACTGTTATTTCTTAACCACTTAACTGTGTCTAACATTACAGGAGTGCTGTACGTATTATACTCTAGCAAGATCAGGGTGTACCAGGCCTGCCTGAGAGCAGCGAGACATAAACATTAAACAGGAGTGACACCTTAACAACTTCTAGCTCTGCTGGCTCAGGCAAATTCTGAGAATCACCTGCAGCAATTTGTTCTGAACCAGTTCAGGATGTTCTAGAGAGACAAATTTAGCTTTCCTTACTGTCCGTGTCCATTGACCAGGAGACAGTAAGGGTCTCAAGGTGTGCTAGATATTGTGCTAAATCTATAACCCCAATAGAGCTTGATTTTGATTGATAAATGATAATTTAGTAAATGTCCAACATTGAATTTTTATTTGCTACCAGCTGGTTTAACTGCTAAGTTGGCTCAGAGTTCATCTTTACTTTTGCTTCCATGTCGCAGACTGGATAAACAGATGACTATACATATGGCACAGGAAGGAATTTTAAAATAACAAAATAATCTAAATAATAAATGTGGAAAGATTTACTTGGTTAAAGGTTCTGAATCTCAGATTTGAATAATTACTCAGATAAATACTGAGTTCCATTTAAAACTCAACTTGGTATTCTTTTGAGTTCCAAGTAGAAAATATGGGAAATCAGATTTCCGTATCAACCCTGAGTTTAATATCATTAAGAATATTAAAACACCTTAGTATTATACAGTTATGAGCACATTTTTACATTACAGCCCAACATCTTGTTTAGATGTGCAACATACTGTATAATGTGTTGCTACTGCTATCGCTAACGATGCTAACATGGGACAATGCTAACAGCGAGAGGACATAACAATTGAGAAATATTTTAGTTGGATTGGCCATAAAAAAAGTAAATGACTGTCAAAACACTTGTGACAGTTTTAGACTCCAATGTCTTTAGCCTTCACTTTTGTTTTTGGAAATAATAATAAATATATGTGAATGTTCAATTAAAATGTTCAAGTAAATTTAATTCCCAGCTTATTGCCTAAAAATAAAGATAAATGGAATGCAGTATAATTGCCCAGTTTAAACCCCAACTGCCCAACCATTAACTTTTTATTTGTGTAGACACATGGATTAAATCTCATAATTAACTCTTACTAATCATCTCTTGTTTCTCTCTCACACACACACACACACACACACACACACACACCTGTGATTCATTTGTTCCCTCTATTAAGGCTTCTGTTTCAACAAATTGATCTGGGTTCAAACTTTAAAACATACAGCTAAACAAAAATAGACTGAATGAATATACATAATATGTGTACATATCACATTGTGTTTATTTATATATACATATACATTGATTATTGTGTTGTATATTTACTGTCCATTACTAATGGTTCAAATTTAAAGACGGAAAAAATCAAATAATAACAATTAATCAAAGCAAATTGTACTAATAATTCTTTATTTGTTTTCATTGACTGATCACCCAACTGCAAATATAATAGCACAGTGATTGTGCGAATGGCCTAACAACAATGGACCTTACAGCAGTAAACCTGTTAGACCCTACCATCATTTACAGCAGCAAACATTGCAGCACTTGCCATGCACTATAAAGCAACACCCCAAGGCTACCCAAGATGCAATACTGTTGATACACACTGTTGTTCCTGGCAGAAGTATACCAGTCCCCTTCTAAACATACTTCATATTCACAGCATAAAAATAGGCTACATTTTAGACCGAGCGAGACCTAAATTATTCAAGCTGAACCAAACAATAAATAAATCATAGCCACTGGGAGGCCCGAAATAATCCCTTGTAGGTAATTTGCTTAAGTTAATCACAATATGCCCTCCAAAAAACTGCTTAGCGTCCTCTCTCTCGGTGCATTGGTGTTAATTGCTTTGAGAAAGCGCGAGACAAAGTTTTGCTTTCAAAGCAAAATTCACATATCTGTGAGTTACGGCGAGTTTATTCAAAGCTAAGCAGAATAGCAGACCCGCGCGCTGCATAATATTGCATTTCCCTTTGAGTTGTCCATAGGTAGTAGCTGTTTTGATCTTCTTCCAACTGCCTGTAAGGCTATTTGATTCCATTATAAAAGCAGAGGATAGCTGACTCCACATCACAGAGACCTGGCAGGCTGCTGAAGCATTTCAGGGCAGAACAGAGTGTGGAGTATGATGGCAGCACTACTGAACTCTGCCACAGATTGTGTAAGTGTATACGTCAAGAGATTGATAGTGCCAGACAGGGTTTACCTACATAACAATGACAAGACATAAAACCGGGATCACAAATAACTGTCAGGCAAAAAGTCCAATACCTTCATTTTATGGACCATAGCACCATTATATTTAATTGATGGATCCTGATGATGTAGCCTGATTTATGGTCTTGTATCGAATATCTGAGTTCTCCAAACATTCTCTACTGCTGACTAGGGCTGGGTATTGAAATTCGATACAAAAAAAATCACACACTGAAATGTCTCGGTACTAAAATTCGGTGCCTGTTTTCGATACTTTGCATGAAACCTGTATAAGCGTGCCAAACGTGGAAAGTGCGCACACACAGCAAGGTAAAACAACAATGACAGCACCCTTGTGCACAGAAACAAGAAACAATATTATGAAGCGTGCGAGTATTAAGCTATTCTGCTTAGCTTTGAATAAACTCACTGTAACAAACAGATATGTGAAATGCATGCTCTTGAAATGCATAAAGAAATATGTGTTCAAAAATATTTGTAGTTTAAGCACAAGCAATGAGTTTTGTTCTTAATAAAGTGCCACAAACATGCTCACTGTTTGTTCCAACAAGATCCATAAAGATGGAGCCTCTCATGGTGACAGTATGAGAATGAGATTACTCATGTCAGCTGTTAAATAAATATGTTGCGTAATAATAATTTTTGTTTTTTAGGTTACAATTTAGAAAATGGTATCGAAAACAGTATCAGTTTGGAATCGGTACCAGATTCAAAGGATTGTATCGGGACCATATCAAAATTTTTAAATAATTCCCAGTCCTACTGGGGACAGGTCAGGACTGCAAGCAGGCCAGTTCAGTAACCATACCTATACCTTATTCTTCCACAGCCATGCCTTTGTAAAATGTGCAGCATATAGTTTGGATGGAATCTGGATAAGTGATTAGTTTGTCCACAATACCTGTATTCACTATGTGATAGTCTAGCTCAGATGCCACCGATCTCAGAAAAGTTGATGCCACATCAGGACATGGTTAACATGAGGCTTTTGTTTTGCACAATAAATCTATAAGTGGCATTTGTGAATGTAATGCCATATTGTAGTGTATGACTACAATTGAAGTGCTTAAGAGCTTTGGAAATCACAGGTGTTCAGCTTAGGCTGGGACCTTTAAGCACTCTTTAAGCACTGAAATTCCTCATATTTTATTGAATCATTTAATAATATTCTGCATTTTTTCTGCTATGACGTTGTAAATCCATCTGTATGTATATAAAGCACAATGTCAGAGGAACTATATGAGCTAAATTTACTCATGATTTAAGCAGAAACAAGAAACATCCAGAAGTGCTGCCCTTCTACACAAAAGGATGATAAGTATACCTTGCAATAAGTGTAACCTGACAGTTTTGACTGTGAGATGTTGCTTACCACGACTATAAAAGCTAATCACAGACTGTCAGCTTTAATTAAAGGTTCTGTATCTCCACATCAGGTGAAGCATGAAGGAATTACAGCTCTTTTTTATATGCACAAAAACTAAATGTGCAGTTGGCTGCGGTGTTGTTTTTTTCACAACCTGTCACCGACATCATTAGTTCACCCCAAAGAGCAAAAACAAAAGGTTATCATACACAGAGTTGTATTTAAACGAGACGAGCCAACACCTGCTAGTGCTAGAGAGTCTAAAGCATTTCCTATATCGTATATGAACATATTCATTTATAAATCACTACAATCACCAACAATAGGACCTGTGTGTTCGGCCTGGCCTCCCTAAATCAAACAGAGCACCTCTCTGACACGGAGAATCAATGCAGTAAAGCAGCACCGGGTGGAAAATAAGGTCGGTGGGGTTCTGGCTACAGCTGGGAAGTGCCTGGATGTGATTCCCTTTGGTTTTGTGTGAGAGCCTGTCCAATATATTTTAACAGGGCTGGAGACAGGCTGACTTTATTGCGCTGCCTGTAAGGGTGTGGGAAGCAGGTATGCTAGACTGGGTGGTAATCTCATTCTGTTGGGGCTGGACAAACACAGTCTGTGAGCAGGGGTTTATGTGGCAGCAGGAAACAGCAGCCACTTGCACGGTTATAGGTCAATTCAGCATTATGGGATTTTTCTGGCCTTGTTGAACTGTGCAAAGATCTACATCAATGAAGACAGGAGCTGATATATTGAGAGAAGCGTTGCCACTGGCAACCGGAATCTTGTTTAAAATGCAATACCCAGAGATGAGATTGCGCTTGCTTTACCTAACGTTTCTGAGCCGATTTGTCTGACGAGATTAAGCGTTCACGGATGCAATACTTCGCTACTAAATGTGAGCCGTGACATTTTGACCAACAGAAAGATTTAAGAATATCTCAGTGCTCTCATATCAAAACCTCATTACACCTTTTCTTCTTTTTCTTACACCATATACATGTAAGCACCTGTTGCACAGTGTATAAACTGCTCCATATTAGTTTAACCCAAATAAAATCAACACACAGCACATATTACATCCACATATATACTGTGCAGCTGTCACTTACCTATATAGGCTTCCCATGATGTGGGCACAGGAACTGCCACACAGTAGTAGGAGTCCGACTGGAAGAAAAAAGAGAGAAAAAAAACAATTAACCAATGTTTTTTTCAGCAGGTAACATTTCAATAAATAAATGTTCATAAAATGTGATAATTCCAGGAACTCAATAATAGCTTCTGTTCCGTGGCATTTCTACCTGCTGGATGAATCATGCTCAGGACCTATTGACTGATAAAATATTTTGAAAAGAAAAGGGCTTAAATCGTACATCACATGTGACTGAACTTTAGACAAAGCTATGCAGAGTAAAATCCATTTAAAGCAGAAGGTTACATGGGGATACAATTTTTTATTTTTAAAGTCAACACTTTTAAAGTCAACTATGTCAAAATAATTGTAAAATTTGGGGATAAAATTCTAAAGCTCCTTGGACATTTTGGGAACAAAACTACAAAATCTAAACTAAAATTGTTTCCAAAAAAGAAATACAAAAAAAACAAAAGCTACTTGTAATTTACTTAAAATATATATACAGCTCTGGAAAAAATAAGAGATCACTTCAGTTCTACTATTACGACTCCGGAAGCAAATTTAGTTAGTTGAATTATTTAATGTTTGAACAAAATATTTGTAGGCGAAACAAGTACACGTATATGTTCGTGAAAGTCGTATAGAAACAATTTCATGTATTAGAGTCTTTGGCGTAGGCCCGTCATCGGCCCAGGGCTTGATACATCTGGGCTCTGCAGATCCTGTCGTACACTGAAGACAGGGCGGAGCCAACCCCCGGGCAACCAAACGGGACCAACCTGGAGGCGGCGGGGAGGGAGGAGGGGAAGAGCGACCAACAGCGTCTGAAATGCAGCAAGGTACTGAATGAGTGATCGTTATTTAAAGCAGAAGAGAAAATCTGATTGGATAGGTAATTAGGTGACGTAGCATTGGAGTCTATAGTAGAACTTACGCTGCGCTTTCATTTCTACTATTACGACTCCGGAAGCAAATTTAGTTAGTTGAATTATTTAATGTTTGAACAAAATATTTGTAGGCGAAACAAGTACACGTATATGTTCGTGAAAGTCGTATAGAAACAATTTCATGTATTAGAGTCTTTGGCGTAGGCCCGTCATCGGCCCAGGGCTTGATACATCTGGGCTCTGCAGATCCTGTCGTACACTGAAGACAGGGCGGAGCCAACCCCAAAAGTATAAATTATAAATATACCCACCGCAGATCTTTACCTGGTTTCTACTTCCTGTAATAGAAAAAAAAATGTTTAATTAATAATAGCATAATACAATGTTACGATTTTATGTTGCACCGAGATTGTGGACAGTGGTGTGTTTTATTTATACCATGAATATCCCCATGCATGAGTGAGTTTATTTATCATTTAACTTGTGAATTGCGTAATGTGAGCACATGCTGGATGCATCTAAATGTGGGTGTTCTGTGCAATAACAAGCAGAGTTAACATGAGTGTAGTGCCCAGTGATGCGCTTGATCGCGCCAACTTTCCATGCTGTTAGTATGGGCCGATGCCCTCGTTCATACATGCGCTTGCTGCGAGCCTTGAGCGGGGAGCGCCCCCGAAGCGCAAGGGCGCGAGCCCTCTTCCATACTCTAGATACTAGCTCGAGCGGGGTGCGCCCCCGAGGGCGTGAGCCCTTATAATTCATTCATTTCATCTTTCGTTATTCTTTTATGCGTAGAGGACGTCCCCAAAAGACATACGGTAGCATGCCTTCTTTCAGTCTTTCGTTCATTCATTGTATTCATCCGATCATACGCGGGGAATGCCACAAATATGTAGGCTGCGTGCCTACCTCATTCTTTTATTTATTTCGTTCATTTGTTCATTCTGTATTCATCGATCATAATATTACCTTGCATTAAATTACGTTTAATGTACAGCACAAAAAATGTTATAAGATAAATACAGAAATAGTAGAAGGAAAACATTATACAATAGGGCCTAAAGGAGGTCAGAGGGAAATAACGGGATAGAGGAGCGAAGGAGGAGAGAAGGAAAATGAGGTTAGAAAGAAAGAGAAGAGGTTATGCGAGGGGTGCGCCCTCGAGCAGTCGAGCCACGGGCTCTACATTCACACACTTGGGCGTCGAGCCCGAAAAGCATGCATTGCTGTTAGTGAGGGCCAAGGGCCAAAACATGCATCTAGGTTGGGCGTTGAGCCCTCATGCGCGGGGACCGCCCCCAAAGCATGCGTTGCTGTTAGTAACGGGCTGCGCGCCCTGTAAAACGCTGAGCGCGGGGTTCGACCCCTGAAAAAACATGCTGTTAGTAACATGCAATAATCCTCATGTCATGTCGCCTGGGCTGTGAGCCCAAGATAAAGAGGAGATTGTCTCCTGGCATGTGTTGATGTAAATGACCACGGGCCATAATGCATTAAGCTATAGGTATAGACATGTGATAATCAGCAGTGTTGGGAGAGCATCGCAGATCGTTTTAATACTGGTTAATACTGTTAGTGAAGCATTGAAACAAAAGCAAATGTTGATGTATAATAGATCATTTAAATCGCCGGATTGATGCACAAATCAACATACTCTAAAGTATGTAGTACTTCCACCGCCTCCAGTGCTTGCTTATAAATAATACTTACTTAGACAGTGTTGAATGAGCTTGCTGAGCGTTCAGCAGTAGGTCCAGTTCTGGTCTAAGTGTGTGACAGGTGTGCTGAAATTACCCGTCTTCTTCAAGTAGCAAAATGGTGACGTCAGCTTCGCTGAGGATGTGGCTGCGTCGTTCCTAAAGAGAGCGACCAGCGTAGCAGGATGGAGATGGTCAGCGTTTCCTAATTGACATTTGACAGGTGAAATCTGACCACTGTTTCGCCATAGGGTAGCTATTAGGTGAAACCAAACAGAGGCGCATAAAGTTTAGAAGAGCGTGAAAGCAGATAGCTGCCCCAGAAATGTAAAGACAGAAATCGGAGTGCACTTTTAGTATTTTAATTGTAAAACAGGGCCCTGTTATCTGCAACAGAATGTTTCGCGCAAACAGAAATGAAGGAAGGAGTAGAGCTTAAATCAGACAGCGTGAGGCATTGAACTGATCAAATAAATATTGTCGGCGCGCGCTCGTGAAATGCCTGTGCGCTTAAATCCATAAAAGCTGCCGTATGCAGTGGAAACATAGGGAGAATATATAAGACTTGTAAATTAGATTTATTTCTGTAAATGGCAAGCTATATAAAATTGAGGAAGAGGATTTTTGCAATGCCTTTGAGGAGTAAGCATATAGCTGGATTAGAAAACGAACTCGGATAATCTGACTATTACGACGTTCCTTATTAATTGGCATCAATAATTTTGTAGAGAGAAAGTTTGTTACCAATTATGAAATTAATTTATAATTACTGAGTCCCAGGTAATTAAATTGAGCAATGACATAATCGGAGTGCAGAAAGAACAACTTAAATGAGGATCGTGATCACAGCTTCGCGGTCACAACGTATTTTATTAATAATTTCAGAGAAAATAAAAAGTAATGAAACGCACGCGATCACCACCGATCATTTCGTACAGAACTGAGAGGCAGATCCAGGGGCGAGGGTCAAAATTAATAGCCAACAGTCGGCATATCGCCCTTGGAAATAAATACCCAAAACCGACAAACAGAGCGGCGCTCGCACCGAGCGCAGCCGAAGAAACGGCGCCGAGGAGAACAATGAGAAATACCGGACCACAACCAAGAAAGCGAGACTAGAAAAGCCACGAACGACACAGCAAACAGAGAACACACGAAAAGCACCCAAGCGAAATCGCGAACCCAGAGACAGATAAAGATACAGATACATAGATATGAAATAGCCCTAAGGAAATGTAGACATCCAGCAGCAACAGCACGATTCATAAGAAATAAAGAACAGTAAGAATAAAGAAACACACTATATACGGATCAAAACACAGAAGAACAGAAAAGATAAGAAGATTTAAATAGAAAAGAA
This sequence comes from Astyanax mexicanus, assembly GCF_023375975.1. Classification (NCBI taxonomy): domain Eukaryota; kingdom Metazoa; phylum Chordata; class Actinopteri; order Characiformes; family Acestrorhamphidae; genus Astyanax; species Astyanax mexicanus. The sequence goes on along the minus strand of NC_064427.1, from coordinate 25,983,867 downwards.
AAGGTAAGAAGAAGATAAGCCGGGAAGCAGGTCAGCAGCAAACAGGTTTAAAACGCAGAGGAAGACATATTCCTTTAAACTAAGCTTTAACAACTAATCCATTTTACAGGTACAATAATTCGTAAGAGTATCAGCAGTACCATTATTATTATTATCATTATGTATGGTTTATATAAATAAATATACCAATAAATAATATACTACAGTTGGACAATTCATTGTACATCAGTTCGTATTCTAGCATTATGTCTAATTAGTACTAGCACCACTAGCATTATTATGAACCATTACATATTTATTTTTCGTGCTTATTCCATGTACAGCACACGATGAGCTGCATTGAAACGTATGAAGGTGCTACAAAATAAAGAGTAACATCGGCATCATTATTATCAATATCACTATTATTAGTACTAATATTACTACCATTACCACTATTAGTACTATCAATATTATTACCATTATGAATACCGTAAACTAGGCAGAGCAGTAGATGTTGCCAACTGCCATCAATAATTTACGGAGCAAAGTGCAAGGAGCAATGACATGGAACGCAAGAGACTGAAAGCACTGAGAAACACAAACATGCACATGATACAAAATATGACGAAGAAGCGAATACGTGAAAACCCAATCATGAGTAACTGCACGTGACAGTAAGGGAGGCGAGGTCGGGGAAGAGACGACGGAAGAAGGAAGCAGTGAGCGGTAGAATGTTAGAATGTAGTCAAAAGTCCGGAAAATCAACAGAACAGCGAACAGAAGACAGAACAGAAAAAAGAAAAAGAAAAGAGGTAGAAGAGCGGCCAGCCATAAGGTCAAAAGACCGTGAAGAGGACCATCCACGCGCCGGGGGCAAACGGGCTTCGGAAGGAAGGCAAAAGAAGAACCTTACCTTGTAGGATGACAGCACGCAAGCGCGGGGAAAACCATAGCAGCATCAGCAGAAACAAACGGCCTACCAAAAGCCGGGCCAGGCACGGCAGTAGCTAAACAGGAGGAGGAAGAGGCCAAGCAGCAGAGGACCCAGGCAGAAACACACGCGGCAGCGCAGCAGCAGATCCAGCAGAAGCGCCAGGTAGGGCAGTAGCAGCAGCAGCAGCAGAGCTGGCAGAAGCGCCAGGTAGGGCAGTAGCAGCAGCAGCAGCAGATCCGGCAGAAGCTCCAGGTAGGGCAGTAGCAGCAGCAGCAGCAGATCCGGCAGAAGCTCCAGGTAGGGCAGTAGCAGCAGCAGCAGCAGCAGATCCGATAGAAGCGCACCAGCAGCGCAGTAGCAGCAGCAGCAGATCCGACAGAAGCGCACCAGCAGCGCAGTAGCGGCGAACGAACCAGGAGCGCGCTAGGCAGCACAGCAACATTAGAAGATCCAGGCAGGAGCGCGCCAGTCAGCTCAGCAAAAGTCAAAGTTCCAGGGAGAGCGCGCCAGAGGAGAAAGATACGGGCAGGTCCGCGCCAGCCGCAGCAGCAGCAGAGGCCAGGGGAGGCGGAGCGAAGGCAGAGGGGCCGGGTGAACCGGTGCTCAGTTACAACTTGCCACCCTATCGAACCGCGCTATTCTAGTACACAAATAAAGTAAAAACGCTAGAAAAAGCCCCATATTCAAACATGCTTCAGCAGGAATACAATAAAGCCGAAACAAAATATCGGAGGACAGTTAAGAGTAAGGAGGGGAGACCACAACTTAACAGAAAACCACGAAATAAGAAAACAAACAAAGGCCCCGCGCATGGGCACTGGCGTCGAGAAGCACATCACGACGGGTTGCACAATACGACAGAACACTGCGTTACAGGGAGAGGCAACCCGGAAGCAGATCCACAGCGCTCTTCGACAGCGACCAAACCAGAGTCCGAACTCCACGCCGAGACAGCGACCGCCTGAAGGACCGGGACAGCCGGGGCTTATCTCCGACAGTGGGCTGGGGCGGCGGCGGGACAGAGCAGGAGGGGGTAGAGTAGCGGGCCGCCAGCCAACGGCGCGGCGCGTGGCAAGCAGATTGCGTCTTCCGTGCACAGCCTGACCGGACGTGGGGAGCAGCAGCCGTCAGTAGGAGCGGGAGGCGTCCGACGACAAAGCGGCCAGCAGTAGGAGGTTAGCAACAGGAGGCCAACACGAGACGCCGGTCGGACACACTAGAAGCGAGAACGGGACATAAGCGAGAGAACTGCGGACAACGTCAGGAAGAGCGACCAACAGCGTCTGAAATGCAGCAAGGTACTGAATGAGTGATCGTTATTTAAAGCAGAAGAGAAAATCTGATTGGATAGGTAATTAGGTGACGTAGCATTGGAGTCTATAGTAGAACTTACGCTGCGCTTTCATTTTCTGAATCAATTTCTCTGATTTTGCTATTTTTAGGTATATGTTTGAGTAAAATGAACATTGTTGTTTTATTCTATAAACTACGGACAACATTTCTCCCAAATATCAAATAAATATATTGTCATTTAGAGTATTTATTTGCAGAAAATTAGAAATGGCTGAAATAACAAAAAAGATGCAGAGCTTTCAGTCCTCAAATAATACAAAGAAAACAAGTTCATATTCATAAAGTTTTAGGAGTTCAGAAATCAATATTTGGTGGAATAACCCTGGTTTTGAATCTTGGCATATTCTCCTCCGTCAGTCTTACACACTGCTTTTGGATAACTTTATGCCTTTACTCCTGGTGCAAAAATCCCTGCAGTTCAGCTTGATTTGATGGCTTGTGATCATCCATCTTCCTGTTAATTACATTCAGAGGGTTTTTTTTATCACTACACTACAACAGTAAATACTCTTTCATTGTTGAACTCACAGCTCACAGTTAACATATGCACACTGCTGGTATGAAATAGTGAGTCAGTGTTGTAAATCTTAACCAGTCTTTATGTTCTGCACTGAAAAAACCCAGTAACGTGTTCCTATGATTCTTAATTCTGACGTTTAAGGTCATTTCCTGAACCCCCATCTTTCACACACACTCACACTCTCTGTATCCGAGTGTAAGTGAAACTTGTTATTATGACTCAGTGATCAGGGTGGGCAGCAGGCAGCCGCTGTCTCTCTCCGCCGCTGAGCGCTTCTCTCCTCCGCAGCCAGCCGGAGAGACGAGAGCAGACTGCTGACATGATTCAGATGGGCAGCGGACGAGCGGGACGCCGAGTGCAGGCGGACCCCGTCCCGCCGCTCTGTTCTGACACGCTGCTGCACTCTGCTCTTAAATCTCACTCTCTGTGACTGAGCTCGACCAACACACTAACACGCCACTGCCAGCCTGCACTTCAGCTAGAGCCCCAAACTACACACCTAATCCAATCATCCAATCACAGAGCTGACAGACTGGACCAGGCCTACACTACACTCCACACTCACACTGCTCTCTCTCTCTCTCTCTCTCATACACTCTCTCTCCCTCCCTCTCTTTCTTTTTCCCTCATTCTATTTCTGTCTCACTCTCTAGCTATCTTTTTTCTTTCTCATTCTATTTTTATTTCATTCTTTCTTTAGCTTCACTCTCTTCCCTCTAATTCTTTCTTTCTTTCTTTCTTTCTCTCTCTCTCTCTCTCTCTCTCTCTCTCTCTCTCTCTCTAATTCTTTATCCACTTGCTCTAATTCTTCCTTTGTTCCCTGTCTCTCTCTTAGTCTCTCTCTCTTGCTCTCTCTCTGTCTCTAATTCTTTCTTTGTTCCCATCTCTCTCTAATTCATTTCATTTTAAATCTCTATCTGTTCCTTTCATTTAACACTCTTTCATTCTCTCTGTGCATTCCTTCTCTCCCTCTTTCTCTTATTCTCTCTCTCTTTCTCTAATTCTCTATTTCCTGTCCCTCTATCTTACTTTCATTCTCTCATTTTCTCTTCTTCTTTCTCTTCATAATTTTCGTCCTCCATATCTAATCCTTTCCTAACTTACTCTACTTTTTTTCTTTGTTTCCAATTTCTCTCTTCCTCTCCCCATTCCCTTGTTTACTCTCTGCAACTCTTTTTCTCGAATCATTTCTGCCCCACCATCTATCTCTCTATTTTAATCTTTTCCCTTCCTTTCTCTCATTCTTTTTTCTATCCATCTCTTTTCTCTTTTTTCTCATTTTCTCATCTTTCCATTTCTTTCTCATGACTCTTTCTTTTTTCTCTCTTCCAAAATTCTCTCATTCACTGTTTTTATGCATACTTCTCTCTCTCCATCTCTTTCTCAAAACTCTATTTTTTCTTTTAATCTTTCATTTCTTCTCTCATGATTTTCTCTCATGGTTTTCTATCATTATTTTCCTTCATATTCCCTCCCACCCCATCTCCCTAATTATTTATCTTTTTCTCTATCAATTTTTTTCTCCTTCATTATCTATTTTTTCATTCTCACGCAATTATTTTACTCTTTTTCTATCCCTCTTTCTTGCCTCTCTCTCATTCTTTCTTTTTTCATTTACTTTCATTGTTTCTTCTCTCACTCTCGTCTCTTCTTCCTTTTTTAATCTCTTTTGTCTTTTAGCAGTCTCTCTTTTATTTGTCTTTGTCTCTGTTCTAATTCCTTTTTATTTTTTCTTATTTCTTGTCCTTTTCCTTTCTTTCATTTGTTCTCTAATCATTTTCTCTTTTATTTTTCTCTCTCTCCCATTATTGTTTATAGCTATTTATTGCTCACATTCTTTCTCTATTTGTTGCTCTTTTCTCTCTCTCTCCCTCCTATCTCTCTCTCTCTCTCTTCCTGTATCTCCCCCCCACCCCCTCTCTCTCTCTGACCTCTTTATCGCCCGCCAGCTCAAACAAGTCAAAGCACAGTTCTGAAAATAACTCCATCAGCCTCGCACCGGGGATGACGCCACTGACAGCATACAAAGGTGTGTCTGTGAGTGTGTTTGTGTGTGTTTTTGTATGAGTGTCTATGTGTGACTGAGAAAATGAGGTTCAGTGAAAACAACCATTCAGCGACATATTAGTAGGGAACATGACAGCGGGTCGTTGGCGGTTCTGGCTGATAGCTGGTGGCTATCTGTTCCTCTGACTTCCTGCTGCAGGAGAACATGATCGAATCAATTTGTGAGAGGGGCTGAGTTTTCCATTGCGTTGTGGCGAGAGTAAACTAATGCGCTAACTCCAGCCAATTGGCTAAGTGAAGTTTGGCAGGAGCCGAGCTTTGCTTATTTTTATCTCAACATCAGGGGAAATCTTCAAACAAGCACTGCTTGAGAGATAAACACGCTTTATTAAGAATCAGATAGAAATACTGAAATAAAACTGTGATTATACACATTATACAGCCTCAAAATTTGTTAGTTGCATGCAGAAGGAATCAACTGACAGGAAGGAAACTTGATGGGTAGTTGCATCAGACTGTCATGAAGTGACTCAGAATGACAGTGGGTCATCTTTAGTGATAAGTGCCAATTTTATCTTTGTGGATTCAACCAACTAATTCATGAGTGAAGATCACGCATGTAACACATCACGCATTCAGAAGGCCTAGTGTTGTTGTGTGTGGTGCAATCTAATATATTACAGGCACTTTGACAGCTCTACTTTACATTAATGAGGGTTATTTGAACAGGACAATGCTCGTACACATACTGATGCTGTCTCAAGAGCTTGCCTTGAAGACACACAGATACTATGCTACAGCCAGCAGCACTGCCTGAACTATCACCCATTGGAAATGTATAGGATGCTATCAGAAACAGTGTCAGCCTACTCTTACATACCTCTAAGACATAATCTGCAGGAACAGTGTGAGAATATTCAAGCTGCATGGACACCATTAGGAACCTCTACAACCTCATGTCAAGATCTGGAAAGTCTGGCATGTTGCATCTAAAGCATAAAGAACTGTGGTTGGTTAAGATACCAACGCTGGATCAACATTATTATAAGAATTAACAAACAATAGCTGCAATAGCTGTTGAGGTAGATGAGGACCTTAGTAGGACTACCCTACTGATTACAGATACGGGCATTATAACCATGCGTTGTGATGACATCCCCAGAAAGGTGCTGCTACTTATAACCGCAACTTCATGTAATTTTAAAATGAAGGATACATCAGTTGTGTCCTTAAACTCACTCTGACGTTAGCTGCATTTCTGGATGCTTCACATTGTAGCAGCTTTCTTGGATTTAGCAGCCATATTGTAAGAAAAATACATTGCAATATTTTATTTTACTGGAATATAAATTGCTGTACGTTAAAATAATGTTAATATGAGTTAATGAAACAAACAAGGCCTGTTATAATAGCTATTTTCATTTGGATTATATATTGTCCCAGATTTTAATTCCTATTCCAATTATATAATAATATAATCACATATTACTGTTCTTGATAAGAACAACATAATGGACAATATCATGTCCATACATTGTCCGTGTAGTCGAGAATGTAATTAATGTAAAGAGCCTAGATGCATGTCATAATGTTAATTATGCACTCTATATAGTAAAATAAATTACATTCGGGAAGAACCTGGAATGGAAAAAATTATTATATATATTTTTGATTGCTTTACGAGACATTGCACATCCTGCGATATGATTATTGAGCATGTGCACACTGTGATGGCTTCAGGAAGTACAGTGATATATTGTGCAGTGCAAAATATGCCTATACTTTGGGATGGAGCTAATCCCAGCTAACATATTAGTGAGAATCCCACCTGTCACGCGTCTCACTCCTAAAAAACCAAAGCCCCAAGTGTAGAAAAAAACCCAACCCAGAGGGCAGAGAAGCAACTGAACAAAGTCGACTTCAGCGGCACCTCCTGAGGCAGGTAAAGGTCAAACCCAGCTGATCAATAGCTCAATAGAGATGAAGCTGGCCACTAGGGCTGAAGTCTTGTTTCCTCGGTGATATTACATCCACCCCCCCCCCCCTTCTTCTTCCTCCTCCTCCTCCTCTTCTTCTTCTTCCTTTTCCCAGCAGCAGAGTTATCACTGCAAGTCTGCGATGAATCACTCGCCGATGACTCATAGACCTGCTCTGAGAATAATAATAGCAGCGCCCCATTCCCAGCCCCTCAAACTTTCACATGCTGGAGATCAGTCAATAAAGCCGGAGGCCGATGCAAAAGGCTGCCGTCCTCACCTACGACTTCGTTAAGCTCCAAAAAAATCCTCCCTTTACCCTCATGGGTAGCAGAGACTGGCTTCAGCAGGGCTGTGAATAACAAAGCCACGTTCAGGGAAGCAGCCAGAAGCGAGAATTAGCTTTTGTCCGCAGCAATGAGTCAAGCTCTAATGACTACATTACAGTCCGATCAATAAGAAGTACACAAACACTGCAGGAGATCCACCCCAGGCCCTGCTTCACGCTCTCCCTGAAGATACCAGCGTCAGCCAACCCAATCATAAAGAGCAGCTCAGCCCCCGTGCATGCCAATGCAGTGTCGTGACTAAAACTACAGCTTCCATTTGACAATCCTGGCAAATTCCAAAACTCTAGCTTGCAACTTTTCCTCATGAATAAAGCAACACACAGAGTTTCTGATCATTCCCTTTTTCAAAACATTTCTCATGTTTCTTTATATAAACCATCCAATCAACAGATGATGCTTACCGCTGATGGGACGACCCCTGGCATGCGGATGTCCACAGAGAAGTTGTAGGGGTTGGACATGACCAAAGACTGCCTGGCCTGGGAGCAGTCGTTCGGGTCAGACCATGCTGAGTCCTGAAATCTAAACCACATAACAGAAGACAGCAGTCAAATCAGACACAATGGAAAACTTAGCCAAAGGCAAACGCTATATAAGTTATAGGTAGGCCTGTCACGATATGATTTTTTTTGTGGACGACAAACTGTCCCAGAAATTATTGTGATACACAATATTTTTGTAATTTTAAGACTATTAAATGCCACTGACGTAATAATAACAGAATAGCGTAAAAAAAGCAATTATACACTTTTAAAACACAACAAAATTCGAATTAATCTTTTATTATAATTAGTTTGGGAATTATATATTTATTTCTTTACCTACTTTAGTCCACACTGTGTGTATGGAGTCACAGTTATTGAAACATGACTGGCTAAAATACTGGTTACTGTTATATATGTGAACAAACCATACAAATAAACACAATAGACGATATCACGATTATCAAAAATGATTGAGGTCATGTTCATTTATTGTATGATAAACCAATATTGCAATTATTGTGACAGGCCTACTTATAGGGTTTAGTATTAATAGGGTTGGCTACATTTAAAGCATGTTTTTAAAGCATCAATCTGTAGGTTTTTTGTGAGAATGTGTAACTGTACCAAGAATGCTGAAAAGTACTTTGAAAACAGGCATTTTGGAGATGGATCTGATGATTTTAATAAGGACTCTTTTTTCTCTCTTCAAACTCTGCTTCATTGGTTCATTAATGAGTAAAAGTGTAGATGAGGTTTTTAACGTTCTGATATCTCCGAAATCTGGCATCACCGAAAAAATGTCCCAGAAACTACCAGACACCAAGTTTTTAGAATAAAATGAACTTACTGATGTAATTTATTTGTTTATTTATTTATTTGTAATATTTTGCCCCCTCCTCATTTAGGAATACTGCTTTTAATTTAAAAGAGAAAATCTTAAAACCTTAAGGGTTGCTGTAGTTTCGCAACATGTATGTAGTTTTGTCTTACTTATTATAAAAGACAAAGCAACTACAAAACTGCTATTTTCAAACAGTTTTCCGAGAAGATGTGCTATCTAATCATACATTTATTTTAGCAGTGCTATCCTAGTTACACATTTACTGCAGAGGTGCAATCATAAATTTACATGGGAGTACACAGAGAAGGACAAGCCAGACAGACCAAGGCAAAGGCAAGACAAGGCAAAGATAGCTCAACTAGCATTACTATGCTAGCCCTGTACAGCTTGTTTCTTTCAGCTGATAAACAGATAGTTTGAAAAGAGACTTGGGAATGGGAATGCACATCACGAGTTGCAACTTGTCCCAGCTCTCCTCACCTAGGCATTGCTGAAGCAAATGTCTGCAGACTCAAAAGCAGTGTGTGAGAAAGTGAAAGGATTGAGTATCTGTGTTTTATTAATTTTTTCTATGGTACTATAAAAGATGCCTGTTTTCCTCAAGCTTTTTCAAACTGAACCAGGTTAATTTTGTGAGTTGTTTACTCCATGCAATTTTACACCTGCATTTAAATATTCTCTACAGTTCTGTGCAGTATGGTCAGAGATGCTGTAGTTATCTTTAAACACTTATGCTCTGCTGAATGCTTTACATCAGTGGGTTCTCTTAGTGTGCAGACTTTGTGATTAATAATGTCCATTTCAGTAAATAACATTTAAATTGGCCTAGAAAATCTGCTATTGACGAAATTGGCTGTGCAAAAATAGTAAATTGCACATCTTATTAATTCCTATGGGATTCTCTAGAAATGAAGAAACTAACTGAACATTTGAGAAGAGAAGTAGAGAAGGGGCTGATCACGTGACTGGCCAAGGTATCAGATTACAAAGAACAAAAATAAAAAAAAGTTATATAAAAAGATGTCAATAGTAATACATAAATAGATAAAAATTAATAACATTTTGTCAAATGTTATTACGCACATATTAATCATATTACAAAAAAAAAATATATATATATATATATATATATATATATATATATATATATATATATTAATATATATTAAATGTAACTATTCTAGAATCTATAAAAATATAAAAATCTGGCCTAGGTGAATACCTCCTATACTATTATGTGGTTGATGTGGTATGATATTGCTAGGTGGCTGATACACTGTCGCAAGTAGGATGCTAAAGAGTCATTAGGTGGATGTTGTGGTAAAAGTTGTAGCTGTGGTTGTGGTAGCTGCAGTTGTAGCATCTGGATGGTTGGGTGCTACTATCATACACTAATAATGATAACACTAATAATAGTAATGATTATGATAATGATGATAATTTAACCCAAATAATTTTAGATCAAAAAGTTCAAGTACAAACGACCATGCATTTTGTATCGGTGGCTTTATTTATTTTAACTTATTAATGTTCATTTTAGTAAACAAGTTATCAAAATTAGCCAAGAAAATCTGCTACAGTGTTGCTAAAGGGTTGCTATTGAGTTGCTAAGTGGTTGGCTTCATGTTGCTGGATGGGTGCTATGGTGTTGCTTAATATGGTGTTGCTGTGGCATTGTTAAGTGATCAAGAGGTAGGTGATACGATGCTAGATGGTTGATAAGATGTTGCCAGATAGACGCTACAGTGTTGTCAGGTGGTTGCTATGATAATACTAGGTGGTTGATAACATGTTGCCAGATGGACGCTACAGTGTTGCCAGGTGGTTGCTATGATAATACTAGGTGTTACTAAGTGTTTTATTAAAAAGTTTCACACAATCAAATCACAATCATATCGGCCATGCATTTTGTATAGATGGATTTATTTAGTTTGCAAAATGTGATCTTATTAATGTTCATTTTAATGAACAACTTAATAAAAATTTTCCACGAAAATCTGCTATTGGCAAATTACTAACAGATGAAGAATATTCTGGTGTGTGTGTGTGGATATTTCTGTAAATTAGTCTATGTAGAAAAGAACAACTTACCTTTTGAACCTATCCAGTGGGCTTCTGACACTGTAGCCATGGCTTTGACTGACCAGAGCCAGTACGAGCATGCTCCACACCAGGAATCCCATCTCTGCTCTCCCTCTCTTTCCCTCTCTCTCTCTCAGGTGTCTGGGTGGGTCAGATCAGAGCGCTGGGATGATGGCCAGTGGATTGATTGGTTAGCTGAGCAGAGTGCACCTCTCACAGCATCAGTCCTGCCCCGGCTCCATGCGGCACAACCAAGATCTGCTGCTATTTCAGCGCGGCACTCAGCCTCTGTTTCACCTCCACCGTAATCCCTCCTCGAACACAAACAGAGGTAGGATTGCCCTCAGGTTCTCTCTCTCCCTCCCCCTCCTCTCTCTTTCTCACTCACTCACTCCCTCCCTCGCTCGCTCAGCTTGAAAGTGCCAGAGACGCCGGCCGTGTCTGAGAGTCAGGTGAGCGCTGTTCAGATGAGACAGCTGGGCCACAGCTTTCTGTCACCACGAGGAGAACACGAAAGATAGAGAGAGAAAAAGAGAGAGAATGGGGAGGAGAGAGGGAAAGAAAGATAGTGAGAAAGATTGAGCAAGTGGCTTGAAAAAGAAAGGAGGCAGCAGAAAAGGAGTAAAGAGAGAGGATGTGAGAGAGAGAGAGAGAGAGAGAGAGAGAGAAAGGAAGTGTGAGTGAGAAAGAGAGATAGAGAGAGAGAGGGAGAGAAGGGAAACGTGCAGCTTCTCACTCCTCTATAGGTCGAATGTCTCGTATCACAGATAAGGCGTCAGGGCTTCTGTCACATCCTGCAGAAACACAATCAGAGGAAAAAAAGGAAAAGGAACGATGAGTTACACTGACATTAAAAAGGCTGGAACCAATCGAAGTTCAACATTTCATTAAAATAAAGCCAATCTGGACGTATATTAGTGTAAATGATTCTAATTAACTTTCTAACAACGTTTCAAAGGTTAAAAGTGATCAAGAGGAGATGAAGAAGCTGTGAAAATGATGACTGGATCTAGAATGATTAATGATGATGTAAGTGATTCTAATTTAAGAGAGAAAGCTGTACAGCATTAAAACTGACGTCAATAATGAGCATCAGTACCGTACTGGTTGTATAGTGTTTGCTAGGTGATAAGATGTTGAATTTCTTCTATAGTGTTGGCACTTGGTTGATAAAAGGTTCCTAGGTGGTTGCTATGGTGTTGCTAAGTTATTGATACCAGATAATGATGCTGGCATCAGGTAAGATGTTGCATGGCTGAAAAGATGTTGCTTGGTGGTTGCTAAAATGTGGTTGAAAAAATGCTGCAAGGGGGTTGATACAATGTGGCAGTGTCATTAATACGATAAAATGTTGCTAAGGAGTTGATAAATTATTCTAGGTGGTTGACGTGATATTGCTATGTGGTTGATATGATGTTACTAGGGGTTGCAACTAGGGGTTGCAACTAGGGGTTGCAATGGTGTTGCAAAGTGGTTGATATGATGTTGCCAAATGGCTGCTATAGTGTTACTGTAGGGTTGCTATTGTGTTGCTAGGTGATTGATTTGATGTTGCTACCAGGGGTTGCTACGGTGTTGCTAGATGGGTTCTACAGTGTTGCTAAGTGGTTGATATGATGTTACTAGAAGTTGCAACTAGGGGTTGCTATAGTGCTGCATGGTTGACATGATGTCGTCAGATGGGAGCTAAAGTGTTGATGGGGGTTGCTTTGGTGTTGCTAAGTTGTTAATAAGAAGTTGCTAAATTCATGTTAGTGTTGCTTTATAGTTGCTGTGGTATTGGTAAGTGGTAGATGGGGGGGATGATTAGATGTTGCTAGGCGGTTGATAAGATATTGCTACATAGTTGATATGATGCTGCAAGGTCATTTGCTTATTATTTAAATTTCAGAAGGTGGCTACTATGATACCCAATCTGGCTAGTTGGGGGTTACCAGTGAATCTGTATTATCATATACAAATAACATAACAAGTGTCCACAAGTTTTTGCACCCCATTCTATGTAAAACAAAAATCCCTTTGACATGCAGAAATTGTACAGTTGTTTAAAAAGCTTGTATCACACAATCAGACTCAACAATCTGGAATGGTGGAACGGTGTCACTGGAATTATATTAATATCTTAAAAAAGGAAAAAAAAAAGATTCAAATAAATAGCTGCAAATTCTGGAAGCAAACCTCATACCATCTGTAAAAACAGAAAATTAAAAAGGATGGTTTGGGGAAGGGTTCATCCTTTTTTCATCTTCATCTATTTTTATAGACGGTGTGATGTTTGCTTCCAGAATTTTAATTATTTAGCACACTATTTCACTAAATTCATTCTTCCCCATTTCAGTGAAATGTACCATGTGCACTAGTACATGATGCTTAGGTGAAAAGAGTCCCACAATTGTTACAAGTCACGACTCAAAGAACCTTTTTCAGCACTATTCAGAACCATTTTTTAGCTTGGAGAGGAGGAAAAAAGACCAGTGCCCCAAATCTCTCTGAGCAGCTAAATCTTCTGTCCTCCTGCTCGTCCTTCATGAAAAATACATACAGAGGGGATGAGAGCTGTCTGTAGAAGCACAGCAAGACAAAAAATAACAGAACGAGAGAGAGAGACAGAAAGAGAGAGAGAGAGAGAGACCGAGACCCCGCCAGAAAGCACTAATCCAATCACAGCTCCTGCCAGCAAAAAGAATCCCATAAAATCACTGTCCTTTGCTCTTGTTGACCACCAGACTGAGGGGGCATCAACAGTATTTTGGGATGTGAAACAGCTCTTTGGAGTGTAAACGAGAGAGAAAAAGAGAGAGAGAGACAGAGAGAGAGAGAAAAGTGAAACAGAGAGAAATCGTGATTATGCCACATGTCACACTGCACTGCACATCATCACAATTAAATTGTTTTGTTTTTTTTAAACATCAATTATCTCAATCTCTGATCACTACTAACAGATCAGCCCCGTCAGCTGCTAATTACACCTCCCTACATCTCCTCAGACAGACGTCAGCAGTACCAGATAATAGCTCTGATTTTAGCTGCAAGATCATTCTACTAATTTACAATCCTGATTAAGCAAGTCAAATTTTTTGGCTCAACTCAGATTTGAGCTTTCATAAGTTCATAAATGTAAGTAACCTGATTTTGTCTGTAATGTAAACACATTTGTCCAAGAAATTGTATTATTAACAAAAAGTGCTGGCTTATTACATTACAAACTACATGTGTAAAGCCTAAAGTAGAAGAATGAAATACAATCTGACTGTTCACATTAATTTGAATGCCCACAAATCATATTCTTATCCGATTCATTCCCAAAAAGAAAAGGTTTAGTTCACATTACCAGACTAAAGTGTCTCAAAGTAGATTCTTTGACACAGACCTGATTTTCTCAGAGTAGTGTTGACATGTCAAATCCAATCTTTTCTAATCAGATTTGTCATTGTTACTTTCATGTGTGGTCATACATGTATCAAATTCGTAGCCATGCACCATGAATGTGAATAGTCAGATCAGATTTCATTTTTTGTTCTTTCATTTTTCTTTTATTCTTTCATAATTACTAGAATTACTTCACAACAAACAACAGCACATCGCTTAAGGCAGGTGGTCAGAATTTATCACAATACTGATAAAAAAAATTAACAATTGTTTCTCCGGTTAGTCTGACTAAAATCTAATAGCTGTGTGAGACACAATATAAATATTTGCTCTCTGTACAGCAATTATTACTGGTATTTTAATTGGAATGAGTAATGTGTCATGGAGAGATTGATGCGTTTACACTGTAAGAGCATGTGGCACAAATGCATAATCAGATTTGTATGCGTTTTAAACACAGTTTCTAAACCAGTATCTCTGATTTTGCTATTTAAAATGAACATTGTTGTTCAATGCTACGGATATTTCTCCAAAATTGCAAATAAAAATATTGTAATTTAGAGCATTTTTGCAGAAAATGAGAAATCAATATTTGGTGAAATAACCCTGGTTTTTAATCACAGTCTTAATGCACCTTGGCATGTTCTCCTCCACCAGTCTTACACACTGCTTTTGGATAACTTTATGCCTTTACTCCTGTTGCAAAAATTCAAGCAGTTCAGTTTGGTTTGATGGCTTGTGATCATCCATCTTCCTCCTGATTATATTCCAGAGGTTTTCAATTTGGTAAAATCAAAGAAACTCATCCTTTTAAAGTGTTTTCTTATTCATTTTCTAGAGCTGTATATTGACTTATTGTTGCAGCCCTAATCTTGATACCCAAGACATAGTAAGTGACCAGTTGTAAACCTGTTCAGAAATGAAACAAACTAGTTTGTAAACAATACTGCTCATACAGCAGAAAAAAAATAACACAATCATAATGATTAACAAATTATACTAAACTGTGTATTCCTACTCCACATCCACATTCCATTCAGCACCCAGAGACACCAGCCTGAATGAAATGAACTGCATGGAGAACAGATGTTCATACTCTAGTTGTGAGAACATAAAGCACACTTGTTTTGCGAAAGCAGATGCCAAACAGCCTGTACCACCAAGCAAACGAGAGGGGTGTACGCAACTCAGACTCAGAGGCAAGCAAACACACGACCGAGAACACAGTCCATTCAGAGAGAAAGTGTAGAGAGGGGTGGGATTGGCAGCTCCTCAGAAACAGGCTTACCCTCCTTATGCCGTGGACTGTTCAGCAGAGTAATCCCCTCCACATGGACTGTGGGAAATAAGCGTAATGCCAGCTAGCTGCCTCACCCGCGTACTCTTCTTCTGGGTCGTATGATGTAAAGAAATTAGGCAGATAAATAAAGAGCACTGGAGTAAATCAGGATGGGTATTTTTAGATTCACTCATATATCACTGAAATGAGTGCAGATTAAAACTACAAGAAGGGGTGGTTTATTATGATCTGATGCAAATTTCTCTCTAATAAAATGCTACAAATTTTATAAAATGACATTAAATCTCAATTTGAAACAAGCGTATTTCCACCAACAAAAATAGGTTCTAGAACCTGAAACTCTAGATTTCAGCTGGAACCAAAGAATAGTAGGTACTTCAGATCAAAGCAAAAGTCCTTTTTTAACTTTCTCTGTTGACGACATATTTTGGGACCTACCCAAGGTTCTTTTAAGCCTGAATGGAACAAGTTCAAGAACCAAAGTTATTTTGGTTGAAAGGGGATTATTAGGGCAAAACAACATGCTTTTTAACAGTAGTTTTTGGTTGCCAATTATTCTGTGCAAATCTGGGAGTTACTAGTAGCAGATTTCATAATGTTAGTAGATACACAAATAATTTACAAATCAATATTTATATATTTTTTTTATTTCCTTTGTCGGAATGGATTAAAAAACAATGATGGCGGAAAAAAAAAAAAAAACACAAACACAAAGTCAAGCAATGCAATTTCAACTTCTCCCACACTATTCTGTTCTACATACAGTTAACCAACACTAAGTTTATAATGAAACCCCATACAACACACTCTCAAAACCTCTTAAAACATACCATGATAAATAATGATAAATATTTTTTTGTATTGTTCAGACATGACCTAATGTCTGTTATGTCCTTTACACGTGCCCTCCAAAACATCTTATTTAAGTCACATCCACCACACAGACTGAGCAGCCGTTAAACACCCGAGTGCGTATATGCAAGCATGACATCGCTCTCTGTGCGACCATCAGCGATTTATCTCTCCCAGAATGACAACGCAGCATTGTAGCTAAATCAAACATTTGTCGAGCGCAGCGGCTCGAGCACTCTCTTCATTTAGTGCTTGACTGAGTCTCCTAGACACGGCCACTGTTTCATTTGGACCCTGTCTGGCTCCTCCACTGCGTTGCAGTCGCGGCTGACATCCAGCAGACTGACAGTGCACAGGCCTGCGCGCCCTCCGTTATGTAAATAAGGACTTTTCCCTATAACATCAATCCATCATCCAGTAACACATCAGCCCACCCGGCTCACTGCGATGAGGATCTTCCCACGCAGTGCTCGTTCAGAGAGACACTCAGAGATGTGTTTGTGGACGGTGAATAACTGGCTTTGTTTCAGTAAACTCCATGAGTGATGAAAGAGGCAGACTTGAATGAGTTAAGCTTGAGACAGTAGCACTGAAATAAATGACCTATTCATATTCTGCCCACTATCTGTTCTTTAGTAGCAGTGTTTGTTAGGTTGCACAGGCCTTACAGAGGATCCCATTGAACCCCAACTTAAACTGTAGCATGGTGTACATTTGGCCAAAACTCCTTTATTTTACATTGTGTGCCAGGCTGAATGCCACAATAACCTTTCCAGGCATTATGAAGGCAGTGCATCACCGTGCAGGGCTTCTGTAATGATCTGTAATGCTCTGCAATGTCTCTTAATAATAAATGTGCTTACTAGAATCAACCACTTGCTGTGAGGGTCTGTGGAATTCCATCCAGAACTGCACTGTGGAGCTCAGAATGTCCCTGGTGGTATCCGCTAGCTCTGTTGATGCCCATTGTACCAGGGCTGAATTATACATACACTACCGGTCAAAAAGTTTTAGAACACCTCAGCTGGCCAGGTTTTGCATGACAGGTCTTTTGCTAAACAAACAAATTCTAAGACTAAGTTCAAGCAACATTACTACACTGGGTAATGATGAAAACTAATTTATTGCAGTTGAGAAAAAGGGGATCCTGTGACCGGGACTGCTACCAATGCTACCAATACTCTTGGTATCATTAATTTTACTTTTTAATCCTGGATATATGGAGATATTTGGAGTGCATTATTAGTAACATGACATTCTGGATCATTGACTTCTGTTACAAATCTGATAAAATTCTTGTATTTTTTAAAATCTCAAGGGTGTGCCATATCATCGTAGTGTATTCTTGAAATATTTTTTTTAATTTAATGTTTTGTCATATCACCAGACAGATGTAATCTGTCTCTAGAAGATATATAATGGGAAATGAAAACAGTGTGAATTTTTCTTTTGCTAAAAACAGCAAAAAAGTAGTACCCTGATGTGATGATTAGGGGTGAGTGATATGGCACGATATTTCAGGGTATAATATTGTTCACAATATTCTAAAATGTTGAAGAGACTACTGTGTACGATGCGATATGGCACACCTCTAGTGTGCTCTGGGATTTTCCCACATTCTCTAAAACTTGTGCAACATCAGAACATCTGAGTTTATGAAAGAATGTATCGGTGGACAGATTGAATGAGCAGTTAAAGTTCATCTTTTTCACTTTTATGTATCTTATAAAAATCTTTATTCCCACACATAAACCTGCCTTGGTATTCTTGGAATTTTAACTGGAATCTGGAATGTCTGTTATTCCGCAACAGCTGAGGACTTCCACGCCACATCAAGTATTCTAAATAAAGCAGTCTAACTGCAGCAATGTAGAGAAAATCAGTCTGATCATTCTGTCCCATTGCACCAGTGCAGCTCCAGCGAGCCAAGAGCAGAGGCGTATGTAACGCTGAGAGCATGGAGCTGTGCCATGCGGCAAAGTCTGGGCAGGGAGGAGACAGAGAGTCAAAGACAGAGAGAGAGAGATACAGAGAGGGGGACAGAGAAACAGACATGTTGCCAAGCAGCTCTGGGGGCGGAGAGGCCGGTCCAGCAGCAGGCAGTGAGTGTCCATATGCCAGAGTGGCACCAGCCTCGCTCTTTCACAACCAGGAAGCCAGTGAGTCAACAGAACAGCAGCGTCGCTGTGTACTTTCAGAGATAATGCAGGGCCTAACCATCAGAGACGGGGCCGTGTGTAACTAGCGATAGGGTATCCACAGGGAACAATATAAGCAAATAACAGCTAATCTACAATACAGAAAAATACAGCTACATAAATATACATACTTAAACAAAACCCAGATAACGATGCCTTTGGAGGTTAAAAAAACACTGATTTCAAATAGAAATTACATGAAATGACCCAAGTAATAATTCATATTAAAATTAATACAAAACAAGTTAAAATGAGAGTGCAATCTAAAATGAAAAACCACACTATATATAACCAATAAGTGCCCCTCTAGATCACTTTTCTTGCAGAAACAGAACAAACAAACATGCAAATATGCACACAACAAGCTTCTGGAAAAATATAATGTAATGTAATGTAATAAATGTGCTTACAGATTAGTCACTGTCATTGCAAAGGGCGCATGCACAACAGTCGCATCACAGGATGTGCAATGTCACGTAACACACGCAATGCTGCAACCTCTTAATATATATATAAAAAAAAATTCACACAGTTTTCATTTTTCCATCACATATCAAACCAGAGGCAGATTGTATCTTCATAATATATATTTGTTCTATGCCAATATTTGATGCACAGAGAGAATAAATAATATATTTTTTATATTGGAGACATATATAAAAAATATATTCTGTATATATTGTATATATTCTGACAAAACTCCTGTATTTCCTTTATCATTATATATATTGCAAATCACAAAATATTGCAATGTATGATTACTTTTCTGAAGAAACAATGCATGAGTAGGTGTCTCATTACTCTTGTTTTATGGTGTGTATTACTGTACTAAATAGGGCTGGACAATATGGCCAAAACTGATATCAGAATATATGTTAATTTTAGTCGATGCAATATAATTCTGATATCAATATGAACAGTATAAAAGCTGCCAGTTTAAAAAAAAACCCAATTCAGATACTCTATCATGAAGATTACAGTGATTTTTAATCAGATTTAAAATACTCTGTGTAAAGAAATGTACAGTTGTGTCAGTGATCTTTTAGCACATCCTTAATATGTTTATTAAAGTATATTGTAAATACAATAGGAACATTTATCACAATGTAATCAAATATCGTCATACTGACCAGCTCTAGTTAAAAGTATGGGAAATTACCTAAACAGTAGTTTTCAGGAGTCTGCCACTTTTGATGCATTTTGTCTGTGGGTTAAAATACTATGATAAACATTGTGAGCATAGTAATTATTGCAGAAATTTGGCCTTTTGCAGTATACAATTCAATTATTGACTTACCATACAATATGTGGACAGAACCTCAAACTACTTGCTGTCCTCAATATTTTCCAGTGTGTTTACTTAAAAGTATAT
This sequence comes from Astyanax mexicanus, assembly GCF_023375975.1. Classification (NCBI taxonomy): domain Eukaryota; kingdom Metazoa; phylum Chordata; class Actinopteri; order Characiformes; family Acestrorhamphidae; genus Astyanax; species Astyanax mexicanus. The sequence continues at coordinate 25,964,246 of NC_064427.1, read as the reverse complement.
AAAATATTTTATGTTCCAATTTTACTGTCTAAATATTTTTAATAAACTAAACGTTTATTGCTCTTTGAAACAAGCGTAATTACATTATTATGCTTTTATGGTATCATTAAGTGACATCACATGGACTTAAAATGACAACAATAGTGCTCATCGTAATTATTTCTGGGAAAATATACTGACATTATACAAACCATACAGTTATCTTGAAAGGCAAAGTACAATATTACAATATTTGTAATATATACTATAATTAATAAACCATTTTATCTCGATTTCAATAATATACTATATATTATTTTAATAAACAACTGACACAGCAACAGACAAGCTCCATGCTGCTTTTATGTTGGAAAAAGAGGGTGGAGCCACATGACGACACACAATGATTACAAAGAAATTGAAATAATCGATATACACAAGATCACATTGGTACGTAAGTGGTTCTAAATACTGTTTTTCACCAATTTATTTACACAGAAAATTCTAAACACGCAGGGACATTCCCCTTTCATACTATAACAAATTCATTAAAACACAACGGCCTAGATCCTAATCCCTTCCTGAAGGCGGTAGTCCCAGGTTTCAGCTGGTCCTGTCAGATGTATAATAGGTTAGACTGTGTGATTAAAGAGAGCCTGGAGGCAAAAGCTATTTTCTTACCAAAGCTTAAAGGTCAGGAAAACATCCCTGAGAAAAGTATAACACAGAAACCAAACACCAACAGTAAACTAATCCAGTTTCTTCAGTCTGCCCAGTTCATAAAAACAGCAAACACCTTCAGATCCACTGGGACGTGTTCAGCGCAACATTTCCTCACCAGTATGACTCACAGAGGATATAAACGGAACAGACGTACGTGTTTTTTTAAAGACAAAGAATATGAAAAGCATCCATATCAGATAGAGAGTTACACAGAGACAGACAGAATGATTCCAAATATTGCACTTCTATAAATATTTTATGAATTCTATAATGAGCTGAAATTTTAATTATTAACATGCTGCACTTATTTTTGTTGTATTACGAGATAGATAGACAGACAGACAGTACTGTTAAATGTCAGACAGAAGTGTCAAGAAATACACAAAAAATTAAAAAATCTTTATGTACAAGAAATTATAAAGTACAATATATGAATATAAAAAAGGTTCACCAGTGTGGAAGTGTTGTGGCAATCAGTCACCAGTGATAATTCACATAGGTTAACAGTAAATAAATAAATAGTAAATAAAAAGATATTGATATTGCACATAATGACAGTAAACAGACTGTGCGATGCAATGTGAACAGAGATACTGCACACAGAGCAGTATCAGTAACAGTTGTATGATGAGACATAGTGTTGTTTTCCTCAATTAAAAATTTCCTGCCTCTGTCACTTGATTTTCCAGCTTTCTGGGATAAAACTAAGCATTTTTCACTATGTTCACTATGGTAATATAAGTGTTGATCTGAGTTGATCTGATCTGAATGGCTGTGGAAAGTAGAAACACTGTCAGATATATACGGACATTTGTCAGAAGCTGGAGAAGAAAAGCCATAAAGCCACTTGAAACATCATAAAAGCAATCTTGTATTGATCGCGGCAGCTTCCGCTACAACACACACCACTGCCAACTGCAAACATCAATCTGACACACTGCTGAGTTTCAACAGATTCAATCAAATGCTCCTTTCTCCCTTCACTCTTCTCTCCTCTCTTCTTTCACTCTGAATGCAAGCTTCACACACGTACAGGAGACCCTAACCTGTTCAACCTGCTTTTATATTCACAGTTATAAAGAGAAAAACACATGTATAAACATAAACCACACACACACACAGTCTTTGTATAGAACTGAGCTTCACTTCATCATTTCAGCTTCAGCATTAAAAAGAAAAACCACAATAGCAACAGACCGTTGGGCTTCCACCACAGTCACACGAAAGCTGGGCGACCCCCGCAGACTGGGAGGTGGGAGACCCCCGCAGACCGCCTGGGCTGAGCTTGCCTACCTGCTTGTCACATCGGGTTCTGGAGCGCACCAACGGAGGATAGAGAGAAAGCCAAAGAGAGGAGAGAGGACAGCTGCTTCTCTGCTGCCAATGAGTCACTGGGGAGAGCGAGACTGAGATACAGGAGAGAGGGGGGTGTGTGTGTGTGTGTGAGAGAGAGAGAGAGAGAGATAGAGGGCGAGCGAGATCAGCATGCTCGCTGACATCATCATCACACACAGGAGTCGGCCGGGAGGAAACTATGGTAACAGCTGCATGCGCCCGTGCACCGACAGCCAGGCACCCTGTGAACGAGCGTAAGCAGGCGAGCGCTGAGCTGGAGCTACAGCAGTTAGAAAGGCATGAAAAACAGTGTGTTTTACAGCCTCTGAGTAGTGTGGAGATTCTTGTTCACACTCATGGAAAAACACAGATTTTACTTAATACTTCAGATCGGTGTTAGAGAGTTCACACAGTTCAGGAAAATGATACAGAACACTATCAGGTGTACTCTGTAAAGCTTAACGGCTAATTCAGCATTCTGCATGTTTGTTTTAACTTGCTGTATTACCCAGTAAAGCTGTAAGATAAACTGTATTTTTACTGTTTTTACAATAAACCCATCATAAGGGCTACGGTACTATTGTGAATAACAGCAAACACTAATTGCATTACCCACATGCAGCAACAGAGGGAGCTCTTAACTCTACAGACTGGACTGGAGGCAGAGTGAGGTCCCCAGCAAAGGCACTCTTTATCCTGGGAAAAATAAGTGCAGTCAACCCAAGTGCCGTAAAAACCTTTAAGGAGCTAAGACTATGTTAGAAGCTTAATTTATCACGTTTTATATCAGTATCAGGATATTCAACAGCACTGTCAAACAGTGCAACTTTTTAGTCAATATGATCTAGTTCTATAGCAAATAATTACTACAGCTATAAATGAATGCCCTCTCTGCTGTGGTTCTATGTTAAACTGTACAGAAATATACACTAGTCCAGCACACAGGATCTTCTTACAGCAGAGAGAATGTTTTCATATGGTTTGTTATTTAAAAATTTTGTTAGCTTTACGTGGACAAGACCAAACAAACAAAATGCCCATAGACACAAAAGAAAGAACAATTGCCAAACTTACATTACATCAAAAAGTAACATAACCCATACAACAAGGTAATCAAGGTAGACAAGTACTGTAATACCTCAGTCTACAGTAATGCATTACTATAGAGTCAGAGATTAAAATTCTGTATTAACACAGAAAATAGACACAACTAACATCACATTATATTTCTTAATTCTGGTCAGTACAATATAACTTTGATAAAGATATGAACAATAAAAAGCCACAGAAAATCTGCGAAGAATGCACACAACAAAAGGGTGAACCTGAAACTTCTGAAATATAATTTCATATTATGTGCCCTGTAATAATCATCAGGCAGTGATACATGCTGAATATTATATATACTAAAATGCTGAAGATGTGTTCAAATCAAATCTACATTATTGAAACATTGTTCAGCATATATTGATATAATGAATTATTGTCCAGCTGTACTTGAAAAAAAGTGAAAGCAGTTTTAATCAGAATTGAATGAGCATTTGCTACACATTGGGGTGTAAAACCATACAAATGTCATGTGGACCTCAGGGGAAAAAAATTAGAAAACTGCGAAAATAGTAGAAATAGTCAGATAGTGTTTTTTTTTTTTTTACAGTGTCCTGTTTTACATCCCCATTACTTTCACTGGGAGTAGTTTTATGCAATAACAGTTATTTTTACTATATTACACCCCCACAAGACTGTGGAGAGCCTCAATACTCCAATTATAGAAATGATTCAATGAACTCAACTCACATATAAGTGTTGCAACAGGCCAGAGGTGGCAACACCTGCCCAGTTTGGTGATTCCTGCACAGACATACCTGACTCAGCTCATTCACTAATTGCCAGGTTTAGCAGGTGTGCTTGAGCTGGAGAATCAGCAAACTGCATCAAGCTCCAAGCCTCAATTCCCCTCCCTGCTACAGGCACCAGGCTATTTCCAGATGTGTGCTGGGTCTGAAAAGTAGACCAGTTTATCATGTGGAAAATGTGGACCAGTTTTCAATATTTACTATAAATAAAACTGAGCAAAGCTTGGACTAATAATGCTCTGAATAACAGCAGACAGTCGTTATCAGCTGATACCATTATGTTCACAGTCCAGAGTCTGTCCCTTTATGTGTGTTTTGTTGTGGGGAGGTGGGAGAAAACTGCAGTACTGGAAAAAACATGAAGAAAACACCTCAAAAACTCAGTAAGCAAGTAAGTAAATAAAGATTGAACCCACAATTACAGGTCCCTTGAAACTTTGGCACCAACATGCCATCCCACAAGTAATATTACAATATAAATGTAAAGTGGAAATGAGGTGAAATTTCTGGGTTTAAGGTGGCCCAAGATGTGTGTACAGATGTCTACAGCTAAGGCTAACTCCATTAAATGCACCCATTAAGATATTGGTATTTTAAATCAAAATTATGTTGACAGAGTGAAAGGCAGAACGGGAGCAGCGTGGTCTTTTTATAAGATCAGCTTGATCCCTTGATATTGCCCTGATTTTAGACATAATGCGGGTTTGGAATGATTCCTAACATATAATTGTAACGAATAACGATGCAGCACGATAAATTGACTGAAATATGTAGTGAAGTAAAAGTGGAATTAGGATAGGAAAACGGACAGATAAATAATTTTATTGCAGTAATGAAGTAGTTTTACTTTCTTACTACACATCATTGATATTAAATTTTTGTAGCTAACATTATTATATGGTATCATGAATACCCAGTTGGCAGCTTAGCAACATTTAATGGAGAATAACATAGAATTAAACATAACACTAAAAAAGGAATTAAATTTACATTTTGGTAAATAGTTGAAGCTAGGGGGCAAAAAAACAAATTGTCAAAATGTTTTTAAACATATCCATGTTTGCTGAAACCGACCTGCACAGCTGGTGGCCAACTGGGGTTCATGTTAGTTTGCTATTCAGCTAGCGTTAGCTAGTTAATGAACTAATTAATTAGTTAGTTAAGGTTAGTTAAGGGTTGTTACATTTACTAAAAACAGACCACAGACTACATAATGAACCTAGCAAGCTTTTATCAACCAGAATTTTAACACAAAACACCAGCTGCTGAAGAAAAATAGCCAGAAACAAGCAAACAAGCCATATGACCCAACACAACCTCCCTTCAAACACAACTCTAACTATTACCAATAGCTAACTAACATATTTATAACCAGGTAGTTAATGCTAGCTAGCAATGTTTTTTTTTCCATTAAATGAAAATAGACCACAGACCAGTTAACTAGCTAGTTAGTTACCTAAGTTAGCTAACTAACCTAGCGAAGAGATGTGTGGCATATTGTACTGTATGCAATAATATCACCAACGTTTTTTGAATATCATGAATGATATACATATCGTGCCATATCGCCCAACCCTAATTATCACATCAGGGTACTACTTTTTTTTAGCAAAATAAAAATTCACACTGTCCTCATTTCCCATTATACACATCTGAAAATAATTAAGAGACCACTTGAGTTTCTGAATCACTTTCTCTGATTTTGCTATTTATTGGTATATGTTTAAGTAAAATGAACATTGTTGTTTTATTCTAGAAACTACAGACAACATTTCTTCCAAATTCCAAAAGAAAATTTTAATTTAGAGCATTTATTTGCAGAAAATTAGAAATGGCTGAAATAACAAAAAAGATGCAGAGTTCAGAAATCAATATTTGGTGGAATAAAGCTGTTTTTTAATCACAGTTTACATGCATATTTGCATGTTCTCCTCCACCAGTCTTACACACTGCTTTTGGATAACTTCATGCCACTCCTGAGGCAGTTAAGCTTGGTTTGATGGGTTGTGATCATTAATCTTCCTCTTGATTATATTCAAGAGGTTTTCAATTTGGTAAAATCAAAAAAACTATATTTTCCTCCAAAGATGTATATTTATCTGTCTAGTATCATTTACAAGTGGATATATGGATATATCTGGAGTGCATTATTAGTATCATGCAGTAGTATATTCTTAAAATATTTTTTAATTGAGTGTTTTGTCATATGGCTAAGAGTATCATTATCCTGGAAATTCCATGTGATATTATTTTAGGGTCATATCGCCCACCGCTACTACTTTCAACCAGAATGTCAACACAGAACACCAGCTGCTGAGGGAAAGTTTCCAGAAACAAAAAACAGACTATTAAGAACACAAACTCGCTTCAAACCCAACTCTATTACTAACAGCTAGCTAGCGTTAGATAACTGGTTTACAAACTAATTAACGTTAGTTACGTAGCTAGCTAACTAGCGTTAGTTAGTTAGTTAACGCTAACTAGCTAGCAACGGTTTTTAATCCTTTTAACTGAAAACAGACCACATACCAATGAATTAACATAACCATGTTAACTTTTCCAATCAAACAAGCCATTAACAACAAACTCTCTTTAAACCCAACTCTAACTATCTATTAACTTACTAATAGCTAACTAGCATATTTATAACCAGTTAGTGAACGCTAGCTAGCTGGTTAGCAAACTTATTAGTTAACTTATTAGTAAACGACCTAACCTAGCTAACTACCCTAGCGTTAGCTAAGTTAACTCCCTTTTCCTTAACCAGAATCTCAACAGAGAACACCAGCTGCTAAAGGGGACATTCCAGAAACAAGCAAACAAACCATTACAAACACAACCTCCCTTTAAAAACACATCTCTGTTGCTTATAGCTAGCTATCTAAATAACTAGAATATTTATAACAAAGTAGTTAACGCTATTTATCAAACGTTTGTTAACTAGCTAACGAACCAATCAGCATTAACACACCACTGACCAGTTAGCTAGTTAATCTAACTAAGTCAGCTAGTTAACTAACTTAACATTTTAACATAATTTTAACACATAACACCAGCTGCTAAAGGGAACTTTCCACAAACAAAAAGACCACTAACAACAAAAACTCCCTTCAAACACAGCCCTAACTATTAATAACAGCTAACCTAGCAATGTTAGCTAGGTAACTTAACGTGTTTTTAACTAGTTAACGCTAGCTAGGCTAAGTTAGCAGCCAGTATGCTAGCTGATACAGGGCTATCAGCGTCAGTTATAAAGTTGAGTGAACTTGGGAAGAGAAACAGAGAGTGAAGAAGGCGTGAAGAACTCAGAGAGTAGTTTAATCCAGCTAACTAACTTTTCTTTCTCACAGAACTGACACTTACAACACCTACACTGTGTGTAGAAGTATATACAGAATAAATAAGTACAGTTCTGTGGGTTTTAAAGCGGTAAAATCTCACCTTGGTTGTGTGTTTTGTCGCTGAAGCTCCTCCGTCGCGGCTCGGCTCGCTGAATCTCTGTGGATCAGCCTGGCTAATTGAGTCAGAGTAATCGATGCGTTTCGCTGAGGGAGATGGATGTGACCAAAAGCACGTACTGATCAATCAGCGTGAACTGCAGTGTTCTTCATACTCACACAGGCTGTTCATGTTTCTAACACAGCCTACATTCAGACATATTACTAAGATTATAGCCTTAATATCCTGGAATAAAGTAGTGCGTACTCTCTGCTCTGTAATGTCTGATTTTCCTTCATGTAATATCCTCATCTATTGCAATCAGCTGTATCTACTATATATTGTATTTTATTGTATTAAAGCTCTACAGGAACACATGCAGAATTATTCTGTAAATAAAAAAGTGTTAAACAATCCAGAATGTGTTTTATACTTTAGATTCTTCTAAGCAGCACATTTCTCTTTGAGGACAGATCTGCACATTCTTGGTATTTTAATCTCAGTGTCTTCATCAGTTAGAGTCACCTGGAATAGTTTTCTCAGCATCTTGAAGGAGTTCTTGGAGGTGCTGAACACTAGTTGCTGCTTTTCCTTCATGTTGTGAATCTCCAGCTCATTCCAAATCACCTCAAATCACCCATCTAAATTGATCAGGTTTAGATGACGGGTCCCTTAATTGTCTGGATGTGTTTGATATTAATCTAAAATGTAAAATTCACTGTATCATTACATAATAATAACATAACATAATAATCATAATAGTATATTATTGAGACAGCAATCAAAAAATGACTAGAGTCTATGTTAATTTTAACACAGTCAGTAATAGATGGGCAACTAGTCCAACGCAGCTGGGAGTAGCTGGATATTGGGCAGGTGAACTATGTCATATGACAAAAGGGATCAATAGTCAAACCTTAATCAGGGTACGGCTGTTATCTTTTTATGGCATCTGTCAATTGTTCTTTACAATTTGTTTCAAAATTTCATGACAGACAGAGATAAGTTTAGATTTAATTTACTGACAAATTCAATATTAGTTGAATTTAAGTCAGGATGTTGAATGCACCACCCCAACTTCTCCCCAACTCATCCTATTCCCAAATTTCCCAAATCCCAAATCCCCAAATTTCCCAGATCCCAAATCATCCTAAATTCCAAATTTCACTGCTCCCCAGCTGAATGCTCTAACCCCTGTCAGGTATTAAGCATCCCAATAAATTCATGTCTTTTTACTCCAGAGAGTCCACCTCTTTATACAGTATACAGCTCCGCAAAGACTGGACAAATAAAAGTAGCTTAACATATTCATTAGAATGGGTGTCCTCAAATATGCACAGAACACAGGAATTTTAATACACACAACAAATAAACCTATTTGTACACTGTATTCGTTCAGGTTGACACGCACAGTGCAGCAACCTTACCACACACATCATGACACAGCATGACAGATAAGAATTTGAACACAGTCCTGCTTGTTTTACAGCCTCAGTCAAATATTATATGCAGGGCTGTGGCCTGTATGACGCTGTTGGGCTGGGTTCTGCCTACACTGGCAAATTATTCATTAGGCTGGAGCAGACTGTCTCACGAGAGCTGAGGAAATTAGTTATTCATAACAGGGAAGACTAAGCTATCAGTTGTTAATTAAACTCAATTGGCTATATCTCCCTAAGCCCTGAACAGTAATGCGTCTCAAGCTTCTGGGAGATTCGGGATAGGCCTACGTTCAACAACATGAGCACATACACACTCTCTCTCTCTGTCTCCTACAACACACACACACACACACACAAACATACACACACATATCCTCACAGCTCTATTCACCATGCTATCCACCCACAACTGTTTCAGGGTACTGTTGCAATATAGGCATTAACAACAAGCTTTGTGTCTAATGGCCCATTTATCAGTGTCTGCCTTCATGTCTGTGTAATACATGAGCTATTAATATGAATATGCCACGTTACTCTGTGCCAAGGGAAAATAACAATACATACTGGCAGATGGGTCTTCCTAAAGCTGTTTAGTGAATAATTAAATACAAGCCAGAGTCCAAGATTTGCTTCATAAATGCGCTACTAAGGTTTGTTGTCAATCAACAGCAATTTATGCAAATAATATCTAACAAAGAACCATCATCGCTGTCAAGTGAAAAACCTGCATCTCCAAAATAGCAACATTACAGGAGAGAAAAAAACCTTTTTAAGAACACTGTAAAAAGAGTTTATTTCAGAAAAAATTGAGAAATTCTATTGGTCTATTCCTCAAGAGATTTTAACACAAAAATTTGGATATCTGTTTTTAATGGACAGTGATAAAATGCATTTACATGATATAACATACTTTGTAAAGGCTATATTTAGTACAGTGGAAAGGGATGTTTCACCCTGATAATCTTGATACTCTTATGACATATATACATATACCAAAAGTTTTGGGAGAGCAGTTTGTAGATGGATCATAAATTGTTACGTCAGCGGATGACTTGGGAACACCCATACCATATACTTGTATCAGTTGTGAGGTGTTATCTTGTGTGTTTACCTGAACACAAACCAGCACAAATTATTGGAGTTGTAGTGAGACCTGATAGCTGGCGCCACATGGATGGGACATCATTCCATTTCTGAAGCACAAAGTGCAGACACTTAACATTTCTCAATCCACAGAGTCAGGTGTGTTCTGGGAATACCCCATAGAAAGCTATTTAACAAATAGCTTGACCAGTTTAAGCTAGCTATGAACTTTTTATAAGCTGTGCTTACAGTGTAATTACATAAAATATAAATTGTAAATACATATGCTAAAATACATAGTATTAATTTTCAGCATTGTCTTGTAAAATCCAGATATCTCCACAATGGGAAAAATGCAATTTTATAGAATTCTTATTGGTTCATTTAATATAAAATATTTAAAAAATAAATAAATAAATAAATAACTGCCAGATTCATATTTTTACAGTAACAGTGGCTGTAAAAAATATGTTTCTTAATTATTATTACTATCAAATATTATTGTAGAATCAGTAGTGAAACTAATATTCAGTAAATTAGAAGTTTGAGAAGGGCGCCATCATGTGGCAGTAGCCTCACAGGACCCTCCTCAGAATCTGAAACATGTTCATGTGGGTCCTGTATGGATCACATGGATCACATGTTGAGCCCACATATGTAAAGTCAGTCAGCGGTGGACCCTATTAGGCTCAGTGATGGGACCTAGAGGGTTTAACATGGGACTAGGAGGAACCTGTGTGAGATTAAGGTGAGCTGTAATGATGGGGTCCATTTGGAAAGCCTGACTGCGTCCCAATAAAAAAACACACAGGCACAAACCATATACACTCAGAGCTCATGTTCACCCAGAACCCACCTAGTCCCATGTGCTCTATCAATGTGAGCCTCACATTAGCATGCTGGCTTGGATGCTATGTTCTGTATTGGGTCAGTGACTCTGCAAGATCCAGTTTGAATGCATTAAAGCAGCAGTTATTACGATTTTTTATTTCTATTTAAAAATAGTGGTATACTATGGAAGCCCATTCCCGCCACCTAAAAAAAATCCAGCACTTTTATTATTATTATTATTAAGTAAACTGCAATCTCAATATTTTGACATACTAGGTCATTATTTTGAGATAGTAAGTCATTATATTGAGATACCATCTCAATATTTTGAGATACTATCTCAATATTTTGAGATACTATCTCAATATTTTGAAATACTATCTCACAATATTGAGATAGTATCTCAAAATAATGACTTAGTATCTCAAAATATTGAGATAGCAGTTTACTTAATAATAATAAAAAAAATGTGCTGGATTATTTATATTTTTTTAGGTGGCGGGAATGGGCTTCCATAGTATACCTGAGTGGACAAAATATTTAAAAATATATAAATATTGGTCCGGTTGAAACAGACTCTGGTTCGTTTGTACCCTTAGTGCAGTTCGATTGTGCAGGTTTGAGAACAATAATTGCTTTTGGGCAGTGTTCAGTGTTAAATCAGCTTCACACTGCACAGATATACGTGCTGAAATGCAGAATCTTCTTGCTATATTTACTGCTATATTTATTAGGGGTGGGAATCGTTTACTATCTCACGATTCGATTCGATTCCGATTTTGGGGGCCACGATTCGATTCAAAATCGATTTTTGATTCAAAACGATTTGAATTATAAAAATTTCTGCTTCTGGCTTATGAATCTTATTGAAAAAAAACCCTCCATAATATACACTGGTCCTGGAGCAGGTAATGTGTTACAAAAACAATAAAATGTGCAGGAATGTGGGTCCTCAGTGACAGAGGAATCACTGGGATATCACAATGACGTTAATGAACAATAAATAAATAATAAATAACACTGCTTTATTACCAGGCTACTAGCGGTGGTGTGTAGGTGACGCTGCTGGGCTGATGTGATGATAGCAGTGGAGCGCTAAAGTTCAGGAGCAGCTGCTGATTAACTAGTTAATTTATTTAAGGTCGTTGTATTTCTTCAGAAAGGGGGCAGGAGGTGGAGAAATTAATTCATATGGTCCATTCCTTAATTCCTCTGTGATGAGGAGCTGAAATTAGCTCTGATTAGCTTATTGTATTTTTCCGTTCCGCCTTAAATGCTGCAGCCCGCTGCCACCTGTAGCGTTATTTAAGGTGGAACTGGAAAGTTAGCTAGTTAGCTAGCTAACAGTTACTGAAACTAACTACTAGCGATCTTTTTTATGCTTGTTATGAAGCATTCTGCCATAAAACATTGAAACTACACGTTAATCTAATGTAATATAGTGCTTGTTCTGCCATCTTACCGGTGATTCTCAAACACCTACGCTCTGTGTGTGTCTGGAAGATCTCCGTTTGAAAGGACAAGCGCTATCCCCAGGGTTGCCAGGTCCAACAAAAATACCCAGCCCAAAATCAGTCTAAAACCCGCCCCTCAGAATCGATTTTGGGACATTTTAAATCGATTCTGAATCGTAGTAAATGAGAATCAAGATTCTTATGTGAATCGATTTTTTGGCACACCTCTAATGTTTATCTCTTGCTAGAGGAAACAACGTGCTTGTGTGGTGTGGTTTATTGGTGCGTATTTTGGTGCGTTTAGGTTTATGCCTGTGTAAAACCAAACCAAACAAAGAAAGAAAACTCTCCAAGTAATGAACTCATCATTTGATCTGGACAATAACCAACTACAGGTGTGAAACACCCTTATTGACAGCTTTTTGGTTACCTGAGCGACCTTGGCACTGCTAGCGGTGCTACTGCCAACATAGAGATATTAGAAGTCTTGATATGCATTTCCACATTGTTTAACCCATAGACTGTGTGGTTTATCCAAAGAAACCAATAGAACCAAGGAGTTAGAACTGTGCAACAGCATTTTAGGGCCACTCTTAAAAAAATAAAAACTGTTCACAAGATTAAAATCGCAATATTACAATATTAAAGTTGTAATATTACGAGATTAAAGTCGTAATATTACGAGCTTAAAGTCGTAATATTACGAGGATAAAGTTTTGTATTTTAAGGGAAATATAGTTCTAACTGCGTGGGCTGCAGTTTAGGAGCGGAGCACTGAGGGAGAGAAGGGGGCATTTTCCTCTTATTATCTAGTGAACAGTTTTTATTTTTGGTTCTAGTGGCCCTAAAACACTGTTGTAGAACTGAAGAGAGTTCTAAAAAAGATCAAATTATTTTTCAGTGATAACAGATTGTACAACAATGCACGTTTTAAAAATAGGTATATTTTCCTGCATTCTTAGTGTGAATACACATTCTCACCATAGTACAGACCCAAAAATTGTCGCTTTAATGGTGTGTTATTCTGTCATATAGGAGTCAAACTATCTCAGGGTGGACTGTTATAGACACTAAAACGTGTATTTCACACACTTTGACGCATCTGAAGTGCCTGAAAGGTTGTTTCCTGTTTACATGCTGGCTTCTTCTGGCGGTTCTTCCTGCCTGACACCAGCGTGGAGCTGATTAATGGCTTCCCAGCAGAGGGAGCCAGCCGAGCGGCCCAGCTCCAGGTCATCTCCCGGAATGTGAAAGTGAATGGGAAGGACTGGCACTCCAGCTCTCATTTTCATTCCAGTTATGAGTTCACAGTTGTTTATTTCACAGGCTTATGCACTTTAAGGCCAGTCTGGCCTGAAACACAGTGGGGGTATGAATGTAGTCAGTCCTGGGGGGACTCCAGCTCTAGTGTTAGAAATGTGTGAGCTGGGCTGTGTTAGTCTTCAGAAATTAAAAGAATATTTCAGCATTTTTTATAATAAACTCTGTTTGCCGCTTCACACTTCACACTTACCCGCTAAGTATGTCCTTTGGGAAGTTACCGATTTGCATGCAAACTTCCAAAATGCAAAATAGCCCACTTTACTGAATTCCTCAGCCAAAACTGAGCAATAAATCTTCATAACATGTTATAATAAGTATAATACACCTATGTTATAACACGTTTAGGTTTTCAGAGGGAAACATTTGTCATAGCCTCATTTGTGGTTTCAGAGACCTGGTCCTGAAGGCCCACTGCCCTGCACATTAACTCAATAATGGACTGTTAATGAGCTTATTAATCTAGATCAGATGTGTTGGAAGCGTAGAAGGGCAAGGGAAACCACGCTAAGCCCTTCCACACTCTGTTCACCACAGTGTATGCTATACTCGCATACTTTTTGACCACAAACTCAAACACCAGTTATTACAAGCCCAATTTGGCGAACCTGGCAACTCTGGCTAAGAAATCAAAGGAGGGTGGGCGAAATGAAAAGTCCGCCTTCCTTTATCCACAGAAGTTGTCAAACGGCGCGCGTTTTTACGCACGGAATGCGTTTTTACGCACGGGATGCGTTTTTACGCACGGCGCGCGTTTTTACGCATGGAATGCGCTGTTACGCACGGTGCGCGTTTTTACGCACGGAATGCGCTTTTACGCACGGAATGCGCATTTTTACGCACGAAATGCACTTTTACGCACGAAATGCACTTTTACGCACGGTGCGCGTTTTTACGCATGGATTGCGCTTTTACGCACCACACGATTTTTACGCACACATGGCACACGTTTTTACTCAAGGAATGAGTTTATAGTGTTGATAACTGCATTGATAAGTGCTTTCTCATTAACAAGCAGCACTGCTGATGTGAAGAGTCTTAAATAAGCTTGTTTAAACACTTTTTTTGACACATCAGTCTAAAGGTGGAGATTTTTTTTATTATTTATAGACAAAATGTTTTAGTTAATTAATCTAATTTCTATATCATCACTGTCACTTAAGGACGGGACTGACAGTGTCAGGCTTAACGAACTGGCAAGCCGAGCATTAAAACTCTCTCTGAACACTAGATTACCTTTACTGTGTTTTACTCTTCCTCACCCAGACAGCTGAACAAACAGCACAGTTTCATTCATTTTTTCCGCCTCTACATTGTAGTAACTTATTTTCTTGTTTTGCGCCTTTTCTGCACCCTTTGCGCTTTCTGGACGATTTTCCAGTTTGCCATCATTAACGGTTCTAAAGCTTTCTTAAACCATCGCAGTTGTTGTGATTAGGTTCTGTGGCTATCGGACACGCTCTTTCTTACACTGTGGTGTATAAAGGCCGATTTTTAACTCTGTTAAACGGCGGCCCCCACAGCGAGACCCACCCGATCCCGTTCTTATGTTACTGTCCAGCTCTGTATTCTTTCTCCCATGCCACCTGGCCCGCTCCTCTTTTTAAGCAACTAAAAAAAAGGGTTGCCAGGTCCAGGAGAAATATGCAGCCCAATGTATGTTTAAACCGTTGTTAAGTTAATTGGTGAATACAATTTTAAATAGTTGTGTTTTTAAGGGTATTTTTATTAGTAATATTGCTATTGCAGTATGTTTGAAAGTAGCTCAAAAACGCACTTCGAGACCGGCGACCAAACAGTTAAAACCACCCCAATTTGGCAAACCTGGCAACTCTAGCTGAGAACTACTTACTAATAACAGACTGCAGTCGGGGGAGGGTGAGCGAAACGCGAGTCCACCTTCCTCTGTCCACTAAATAAGTTTATGTGTTTGTTTTTCTTTATAGAGTTTGGGATTTTAGTCTGAGCCTTTTCTGCAGGCGTTTACTCAGCGCACGGCACACAAATTTAAGCACAATACGCACTTTTAGCATGGGATACGCTTTTACGCACGACACACGTTTTTACGCACGGAATGCGCTTTTACGCACGGATTGCGCTTTTACGCACGGCACACGTTTTTACGCACGGAATGCGCTTTTACGCACGGAATGCGCTTTTACGCACGGATTGCGCTTTTACGCACGGCGCGCGTTTTTATTTGGTAAATTGGGACAGTGTCAGGCTTAATGAACTGGCAAAATGGGCATTAAAACGCTCTCTGAACACTAGATTACCTTTACTGTGTTTTGCTTTTCCTCTTCCTGACAGCTGAACAAACAGTTCAGTTTCATTCATTTTTCTGCCTCTACCCATCTGGCACACAACCCACCTTCAACGTTGAAATGTGGTTGAAATATGACTTAAGTAATGTCTGTGGCTGTTTCAAAGTTAAAACAACGTTGAATCAATATTTAATGTTCTATGGTTGTGCTAATGTTGAAATTTTAACGTTGAATCAACATAATGTCCTCAACCTTCTGCCTTTTGAATCAGCATTTTACATTTCATCACCATATAATTTCTGAAAACGGTTGGATGGAGGAAAGAAAAAGTGTTTTACTTCTGTTTGCAGTAACTGCTTTTTAATTGAACACCATGTTCATGTTCTATTAGTTTTACTGTGTTTTTGAGATCAGACGTTGAATCAGATGGTGGTGGGTAACTTTCTATATACTCAGCTTTACTACAGTAATGTAAGTTTATTGTTAACACTTTGTTAACCATAGGATTTTCTAATTTTAGTGAGCTATGGTTTATTAAAGGTTGAGGTTGAAACAACGTTGCTATATAACGTTGATTCAACGTTGATTTAACCATAACATCTACGTTGATCAACGTTGATTCAACTTTGAAACGCCAGCTGGGTATAGTTGTAGTAACTTATTTTCATGTTTTGCGCCTTTTCTCCCCGCTTTGGACGATTTTGAAACGATTAACGGTTCTTTGCAGTTGTCGTGATTAGGTTATGTGCTGTGGGAGGCGGCATGTCCGTGATTGGCTAACGGCCATACACCTCTGACACTGTGGACTTATAAACAATTAAATATTAGATTTTTTTAATCAGGCTGCCTTAGCTTTTTAACTCTGTCAGTAAGTCCATAATTCTGTCAGTAAGTCCCGGTCTTATGAACTGTCCAGCTCTGCTTTGCTGGGAGGATATGTTCTCTCTCCCGTGCCACCCGGCGCGCTTCTTTTTCTAAGCAGCTGAGAAAAGGATTGCCAGGTCCCATACAAATATTCAGCGCAATGTATGTTTAAACGTTGTTAATTGGTTAATACAATTATGTTTCTACGGGTATTGTTATTAGCCGTATTGCTATTGTGGTATATTTGAAAGTAGCTCAAAAACGCACCTCGAGACTGGCGACCATAGTTTAAACCAGTCCAATTTGGTGAACCTGGCAACTCTGTCTGAGAACTCCTAAATTCTGAGTGCAATCGGGGAAGGGTGGGCGAAAGGACAACCTCGCCTCTCCTCGTCCACGGAAAAAGTATCATGTGTTTGTTTTACTTCATGGCTTATGGGATTTTAGTCGGTGCATTTTTTGCAGGCATTTATGCGCAGCGAATGGCACGCGCTTTAACGCACCGGATGTGTTTTAACACGCTTTTAAGCACCAAATGCGCTTTTAAGCACAGAATGCTCTTTTTTGGCACGGAATAAAATTATATACAGGACACGTGCTTACGCACGGTGCGTGTTTTTACAGCTGGAATACGCTTTTACACACAGAATGCACTTTTACGCACGGGATGTGCTTTCACGTGCTTTTACGCACCGAAAGCCTTTTAGGCACGGGATGAGTTTGTACGCAGGACATGTGCTTTTACGCACGGTGCGCGTTTTTACAGATGCGCTTTTATACACGGAATGCACGTTTACGTACGACGCGCGTTTTTACGCACGGAATGCACTTTTACGCACGGAATGCACTTTTACGCACGGAATGCACTTTTACGCACGGCGCGCGTTTTTACGCACGGAATGCGCTTTTACGCATGGCGTGCGCTTTTACGCACGGAATGCACTTTTACGCACGGCGCGCGTTTTTACGCACGGAATGCGCTTTTACGCACGGTGCGCGCTTTTACGCACGAAATGCACTTTTATGCAGGGAATGAGTGTTAATAATCACATTGATACGTGCTTACCCAGCAGCAGGCAGCACTGCTGATGTGAAGAGTCTTACAATAAGCTCTTTTACCATCTTTTTGCCTTTTTTTTTTTTACACAACATGGTAACGGTAAGTATTACATAAAAACATTAAATATTATTATTTTTTCTTCTCCTGTAAAGGTTCAATACTATGCTAATCTTAAGCAATGGCAGATGATATATTGAAAACAGGGTTATGCTGGCCAATATGCATCACACCAGCAAAAAAAAAAAAAACACTAAAAAAACAATGTAAACTGGTTTATATCAGCATGGAGTTCATTTCATGCTTGATTTGATTTTTGCCAATATTTACATCATACATATTGCCTTATACAGGCTTAAAAAACATAATTCTCATATTTAACAACCTCACTGAGAAATACAGAGATGAAACTAATAATGACCAATTGAGAAACAAAAGATTGGACTGAATATTGTGAGAACACTTCCACTCGCACCTTATTAACATTCTGCCACAACAGTGCAGACATGTTGGCATATGGAGCATGTGGGTGGTGAAAGCTACATAATCACTGTTGATTTTCATACAGCAAGTTTCCACAAGCACACACTGCCAAGTGAAGGCGTTCACTGTTACCCGTAATTAGACTGGCAGTCATGTTCAGTAGCTGTACTGAACTGGATAAGGTTAGACAAATACAGCAATCTGCCGATGGTAATTGCAGTTATGTGGTTGTATTCTTATCTTTTTTATTTCAAGCTCTGCTGTATATTGATTTTTTTTGTCCTGGACCCAGAATTAAAGCAATATTTTTCTATGTTGGTTCAGGGTATATGAGCTGAAAAAAAATCTATTTTGATTTTCTATGTTGACTCCAGATGTTTACATGGTATCTAATGCTCTTACCCTAAGTGATTTATTGTACATTTGCTGTAAACAACAGCAGCAGCAGCTATCTTGCATACACTGTACAGTCTTAACTTTTAAGTTGGCCTAATTTAAGGTATTGTATGTGTATTGTAAATATGGTTCGTTAATTTAGCTCACTATAATTTATTATTAACTTAAAAAAGCTGTTTAAAATCCCATTTTATATTTAGTTTATTAATTATTTTGGTTATTTTAAGTTTAAGCAACTGGGAAGTTGGAATTTATAACTATTACTATTTGCTTTATTGTCAGTTATATAAGCTTGCAGTAATGCAGATATGACCAGCTGCACCCAACCAACACAGCAACTTGCTCTTATAGCCTTAAACACTGAGGCCAGACAGTTAACTATTAACTTTTAACTATAAATCCTATATAAACCCCAAGAGGAGGCAACAGCCTGTGGAGAATGTTTACACCATGAAGGTGAGTAAGAGGTAAGAGGACACGCCCAGTATGCAAATATAATATGTTTCCAGGAGCCAATGGGAAAGGTGTAATTTTCCTTAAATAGCAGTAGCGCATACAAACCTAACTGCATTACCAATAGCAGGTTTAAAACCCCTGCGGAATTGTGCAGTAGACCCCGTTTAACTGAAGAGTCAAACTGAGCATGTGCAGTATTGCAGAGTAGTTGGCTTGGCTTGGCTAGTCTACAGTGCAATTATTTTTTTTTAAACCTAAAAATTATTATTATTATTATTATTTTTTAATTATATTAACTTAGCAATTTTTAAATTTTGTTTTTTTACAGTGCATTTTCTTCAAACAAACTTCCACTCATATATGTTAACTAGGTCTAAAGGTCTGAGGTCTAAACTGTTGTAGCAGCAGCTTTAAAGCCTTATCTGTTCTGAGGTGTAAATAAGAGTGTCAGAAATATCAACAGCAGGTCTATTAGCCACACAGTGTGGTTTGAGGTAAGCTTAAGATGAGACCTACTTGAATTCATGCACCACCTATTTATATCACTTACTAGCACTTCCAGTCACCTAATTGTAAGATGTCTTGCCTAAGCACTTTTTTAAAAGATTTATTTCAAAATTTCTTCTATTTCAAAAAAAAATTAAAAAACCAACTGTGCTTTCAATGGGTTCCAGCAGCTGATAGCAAGCTGCATGACCGGGAGTCGAATAGGTGATCTCCCGATCGTAGAGACTATGCTTAGCCTGCTGGACCACTTAGCACCCCCCCTGCCCAAGCACCCTTATTATTGTAGCATGCTACTCTACACCATTTTAATGAATGGTACTTTAGGGTTATAATAATTAGCAAAAAAAAAATAATTCACACAGTTTCAACTTAGACTTAGCCAAGTTTTGTTTGGTGTTTAAAAGTTTATACTAAAGACTAATGTAGGTAACAAGACAAGGGAGTTTATACTGAAGCATTTAGCATTGCTGGAACTGCATGTCTTAACAGAAAATCAATACTATAAACAACAGCAGCAGCAGCCATCTTTAAAACTTGCTTCAAACAAGCTATAAATGTAATTGACTGAGGACAAATCATTAGTAGCAGTAGTCACAAATTGTGATTGTGGTGTAAATAACAACCAGAACATCTCAACAGCAGGTCTCTTCCTGATCAGAGAGCAACACAGTGTGGTTTGAGGTGACCATGAGACGATTTAGCCATGCAGTTTAAATAGTTCTAATTCATTAGCCACACATTTACATCACATATTAGCTCAATTAGCCCTGTAGGTCCAGTAGAAAAAGCTGAAAATAAAACCACATCCCCATTTCAAGCTGAACGGGGAGCTGTGTAAATGTGGTTTATGAATTTTTAACAGAAGTATAAGCCTCTATTAGAGTAAGCCTGTTTTGTTTTTGATTGGACACAGAAAAGCAGAGCATTTTTACCCTAAAGGACAAGCAGATCCACAGTCAGATCCTAAGGGACCCGTCCCTGCCATGCCTGTTCCACCTTTAACAGCATCTCTGCTCAGCCCCCTGCTACATCCCCCGCCATCAGCACCACAGAGGCAGCGGAAAGGTTCTGTGTTCCCTTCAGAATTACCTCTGCAGAAGAGCCTAATGATTTCCTGTCCTCCATTTACCACCAAAATGGCTTAAAAAGAGTTTTATGCTCTTTTTGGGGACTTTGTGTCCCTTAGCACATTTCCTCCATACGAATAGAGGACTACTAATGGCGCTATTAACATTACCCTTGGACTACAGAAGTGGAATTTGCATGAGTCAAGCATGTGCATTGGTTTCTAATGGATTAAACATCTAATGGATGTTACATTAGCACAATTACTCTGTGTATGTTTATCTAACCTTAATATTATTCTATGAATCACTGTCCATTAAAGATGATGATAATTACTGTATGATGACTCAGTTGGGTTTTGTGGAGGATATGTTGATCCTTTGTCTAAGATATGATTCATGAGGTTTGTGAATTATTCCTTTATTTATCCTATATCCTATAAATATGAATTTTTCTTATTTTACCCTTATTATTCGATGCACAGTTCTCCACATTGCAGTACCTGTACCATCTTTTTTCACAGTCGCCCCTTTGTAATGTGTAAAGCATGCAGCATATGGTTTTGCTTCGTATTGTCAAAAATGCATGGGTGCCCTTGCAAAAGTGTCACGCAGGCCAGACACACAGTTTATTAATAAAGGAGCTAGGCTTACAGGAGTAGTATGGGACAAGCAGGGTCAATAACAGAATGGCAGCAAATATAATCAACATGCCAGAACACAGTCAGGAAATACAGGGTCATACACAGAAAATGCAGCAGATGTCAAGTGTCAAGGCAAATGAGTATTCAAAAATACAATAGTAGGTTAGCAACAGAAACAAACAATAAAGAGGACAATTCAAAAACCGGAAGTTGAAAACAAGCACAGGTTCTTAACATTGGCAATAAACAAAGGAACCATGTAGTAGAAGAGCTGGCTAAGTAGATTCAATACTCAGGGAGGGACAGAGAAGACAGAGGGGTATTTATACAGGGCAGGCCAGGTGCAAACAATCAGTAACTAGGAGAGTGGGAACATCATAGCCTCATGTAATGTGCAGAGTCAGGAAAGTCCAATGTGAGTGCCTCCAAGACCTCAATGTTCAGCCTCACTCACAAGAAAACATCTTAAACCCTTTACACCCTTAAGTTACATACTGCTATCCCATGACTTTTTTTGGAATGGCATTGTAATACATAAACATAAATTAAACATAAATGTGCCAAATTTAAGTGCAGTTTTATTGATTGATTGATTTTATTTAAATGGTTACATCAATTACCCATGAATAAAATATTCAACTACATCAACGCAGTTATTGCCAGACAGAATGTTCTGATGTGATAGGCCTATTCTTCATATACAGCACTTTTATTATTTTAGTGTAGGGAAAAAAAGAATCCAAGAGCAGCCAATAGAACTTAAGAAATCAATAAACGCAGGGTGGCTTAACATCATGCACATTTCATCAACCCACAGCCGGTCGAGCTCAGAGCTGGAGCTTACTGAAATTCCACCAAAAACATCATTCAAGTGAAACCCAGACACACCACAAACCCCACTCCATCATCAGCTTCTCGTGCACTGTGACATCCACAGTGTTCTGGGTTGTTCAAAAAAATGAGTCTGTTTCACAGAAGAAAATGGTTCTACCATAGTCTGCTTTTCTCTGCTCAGTGTGCTCAAGGTGCGCAGTGGGTGAATGGTTGGCCACAATATATGTGTATATTTAAAGCAAGCTCTTGAGATGGCAGCAGCATGTGGTAGAACATTGTCCTGTTAAAATAGTGCTGGTTGCAGGATCTCATTAGTACTCATTAATTCAGGTTCCTGAAATTCATAAAGACCAAAGGTGATCTGATTATTATATTAAATTGCATCCCACACAATGACACCATGCCTTCTGGTTGTGTTACATCAACCCAGATATGACTTGAACGTACGTACATTATCCCAAAGCCAGTGAAATTCAGCGCTGGATGTCAATTAAAAAATATAAAAAAAAAACATTATTCAAGCAAGATCTGAACACAACACAAACAATGCTCCATTGTCAGTTTCTCGTACACTTTGACATGTTCTTTCTTAAGGCCACAAAAAATTCAAAAAATCTCAGGGAAGGAAATGGTTATGCCATCATCTACCACTCTCTGCTCAGTGGATAGGTGGTTTTGCCATAATATCTGTAATGGCAGCAGTAAGTGGACGAGCATTATCCTGTTAAAATAGGGCACTGGCGTGTGTGTTCATAACAGGTAGGGCCACTGGTTGTAGGACCTGGTTAACGTAACTTTGGGCTGTCAAAGTGCCTTTAATGACTAGTAGCAGACCAAAGGTGATCTGCTATTATGTTAAATTTAATGCAGGTGATTAATTTGGAATCAATTTTGTAACCCAAATTAATTAATCACCAAGTTTGACCCCAACTTCCACCGTTATCTGCCCCATCCCTGCCCAACATGCTGATTTTTTTTTTCTGGAGAGGTTTGCTTGCGGTGAAAACGTGATCTTTTCTCAATCTGACCCAGCTATGAAATATACTTCTGTTTAATTAAGCTAAACTGCTGATAAGGTGCAGTTTAATATGATATATTAGCCAAATAATATACTGCTATAAATAAAACAAAATGCTGTCTGTGCTGCTCCATGCTTTTTACACACTACAACACATACAGTTAACAGTGTGGTGTGTGCAGCGTTCACTGCTCCCTGCCGCGTAACTCCGCTTAATACAGCTGCACTACACGTCCCACTGAAAGCGGTACATTTTTAGCGTTCTGTGTTAAAGCAGGTTAACACTACACAGATATACGCCCTGGAACACAGAATCTCTTCTTGCTATATTTACTTTCTTGGAGACTATCCACTATAAAAACTTGCATCTTAAGCGCAATTAATTGCACAATATTTCTGTGATTTTTTTCATCAATTGTGTTAGGAAAAGTTAGAAGCATTAAGCCAGACATTACACTTTCACAATACGCACTCCATCCACTTTGGGTGGTCTCTCTTTTCTTAAGGTTCTGAAGTAAAGTCTTCAAAGGGAGGTCTCAGGTATGGGATTGGGGCCTAGCGCAGAAATGAGGCCTGGATGTATTGATAAATTGAAGATGGTGGAAGATTTGGAATCCCTCTCCTACCACACTGGACACTGATGCACCTTTTTTGTTTGTTGCCTACCTCTTTGAGCATTATCCCTGTATGCTTGGGCTGGCCGGCTATCGAGTCAAAGCTTGGGTTCTTCGAGGACCAGATAAGAAGAGTGAACCTCCCCCAGTTCTCATTCACTCACGTTAGCCTCATACACTCTCTGACCTTAACTGACCTTCGAGTCAGTAAAGGGGGTTACCTAGTGGTTCGCAGCAGTTGACACCACTAATTAAATTGCATGCTGCACCATGGCAACAGACATTCTGGATATGTGACATCACCCTGGATATGACTGGATCCAACATACATCAACCCAAAGCCAGTCGAGCTCAGTGCTGGAGGTCAATAAAATCCCACCACAACATCATCAGCTCCTCGTACACTGACATCCACTGTGTTCTGGGTTTTTTCTTTAGGCCGCAAAAAATGAGTCTGTTTCATGGAAGGAAATGGTTATTTCTTTTCCTGCCATCGTCCGCCGCTCTCGGCTATGTGTGCTGGGAGTGTGGTTTGGGCCCGGCTCCTTGGCGGGCCTTCGCGTCTACAGCAGCAGGCCCTCTGTTTTCATTACCACCTGTCATTCGTATGATCCGGCAGACCAGACTGGGGAATTTTACTCAAAGCTCTGCAGCTCCGATCGATCGCAGAGCTGAATGGCTTTGTTAGGCATACACGCGAATACACATACAGTTATACACACACACACACACACACACAAATTCTTTACACTAACCAAGCTTAAATGAAAGCACAGCTGGCGTGTGCCTCGTAGGAACACCAGTTACTCATACGCCCACAACGCTCCGCTCGGATTTACACCGTGGCCAATATTTGTATGGGAAAACAAGCAGGACGCATTTGTTTCCAGAATGTTTTTGGGTGACTAATGGGATCCCAGCATCTGCTGTGTGATATTAATGAAGTGTCTGAGGATATGCTGTTTCTCATCTGCTGTTTCCTCTGAATGAAGGCAAGGCAGAATGAATGAGAAGGCAGGAGGAATGTACACATATTGTTAAAGCTCTCCTTCTGCTAAAATACACTTTTTCTTGTTCTTTGTGAAATACAGTAGGTCTCTCTGAGTTGTATATGATTCTGCACATAAACTCTTCCTCAACCCCATTGTCAAAGAAAATGTTTTAGAAAAACGAATCGAACAGGAAAAGCACCGTGTCTAGGTCTAACGGATTAGTATTAATTGGCTTTTAACCGCCCACAGACAGAGCTGAAGCCATGCAGCGATGACACCTCCTCAGATAGGAGCCAACAGCGCTAGGAACAGCATAGCAAGTTCGTTCCTGTGTTACCTGTGCAAATATCACATCAATATTATATACTTTACCCAGTAATTCAGAGCTAAGGAACAAATGGTTAGAATTTGACTATGGAACACAACCAACGAAGTATAATTGAGATAGGTAGGTGTATGTTTAAAACAGTTCTGTTTACACTAGTTAAAAGTAAAAATCCACCCCGAGGTTTTGTTCCAACTGCCAACTGCCAGGGTGGATTTTTACTTTCTGGACCTGCTCTGCTCTGCTTTCCTTTACTGCCCACCTTTGTGTGCAAATAAGTAGGTTTGCATATGATCTCTGGTGGATTTTGCGTTTAACAGAGACTCTAGGGAAACATTTCTAACTGTTTAACGTCTTGCTGGTGTCGCACAGCTGTTAGCCAATAAGAGACAATATTTTGTGTAAAGATTCATGAGCAAAAGCCAAAATTAAATAGTTAAGAATTGATGTTAAATATATGTGATCTATTTACACTAAAGTACAAATATGCTTCTTGTTCCTGTCTTTTGTACTGTACTACAACTTGTAGCGTGTTACAAATTTACTTTACATTTTTTTCATGTAGTAATTTAATTTACTTTCTAAAAAGTTACATGATACATTGTACTTTAAGTGAACTACTGTCACAGCTGTTTTTAACACACTTTGCTAAAAATGTAAAAAAGTATATTTGGAATAAATATTTTAAAAGTATTTTGAATTACATTAAACAAAAAGTCTACTTCATAGTTTTTTTTTTTTAAATACACTATATTGTACTTTTTTAAAAAGTATGATTAAAGTGTACTTCATAGTAGTCTATTTTTTTAAATGCACTATATTGTACTTTTATAAAAGTATGATCAAACATTTGATGAAAGCATAATATTAATGTACTTTTAATATATTTTAAGTAAGTGCAAAAATCTGTTTTTCTCAATATTTTTAAGTGCAATTAAATATATTTTCACCAGGGCACTGCTTGCAGAACCTCAGTAATGTAACCTTTGGCTGTCAAAGTGCCTGTAATGACACAATTGCACCCATACAATGACACCAGGCCTTGTAGACATGTGATATCTCCCAAGATATAACCTAAACCCAAAATCCCTGTGCCTATTTTTTTATTAATTCACTAATTCTTCTAAAAGTAGGGCATTAATTTCAACTAGAATCTATTCAAACGTTCTACATCCCTCAGGCAGAAACACACGACTAATATCCTCACATTACACAGTGTGTGTATATGTGTGTGTGTGTGTGTGCGCATGTGTGTGTGTGTCTGCTATTTTAGGCTGCATTTGTTACAAGACTGGATCGGATTAATTTCCTATTTCCCTCTGATATCTGATCCGGCGTTTTCTGCTGATATCAGCCCAGAACCCATAGTATGCCATGGTAGATGCTTTCCTTTGGCTGTAAAGTGCCCAAAACTTCTGACATTTACTTAATGCGTAATAAATGTTAAAAAAAAAGACAACAATGGATTTGTGTCAATGTCACACACTGTCATTGATTTTAAATATAAGCTACATGAATAGGAATCTAAGCTGCACGTCTCTTACATTTAATTGTTGTATTTTGTGAAAAAAATTAACCAATAATACTGTAAGTGACCATTGATCTGACCTGAACTGCACTCTGTATAAACTTGTTCTTATTAATGACTATTCAAAAAAACAAACGGGAAAATACCATTGCACATGATGTAAGTGTACCTCCACCATGTTTGACAGATGATTGATTTTTCTTGAAATAATAGGGAGCAAACATGCCACACTTGGAAGTGAAACGGCATATCAGTAAACCTGAGCCGGTGCATCATTACAAAACCACTGACGTGGTCTATAGAGTAAGGATGGGTAATATTATATTATATATTTTTGAGATAATGATACATTTAAAGGAGAAATCTGGTGTGAAATGGACTTGGGTTGTAGTGAAACATGATAACAAATACAAACTTTTGTAGAATAGCCCACCTTCATTCACCCCCAGCATTTCTAAATACAGCGCTTTAAGCCGATGCTCCCAAAAGGCTTACAATGCTAGTGATAGGGGCATAGGGTTGCTAATGCAGTGGCTCCACACTTCATTGGTAGAATTCTGAGGGCCATGACATTTAAAACAAGGGAGAGCTTTAAAAGCACTGGTATTTTATTAAAAAATATTTAAGCTAGTTCTCTGGAAAGCAGCATCTTGAAATGAAGTCACCATAAGTCAACTGAAGAGCACAAACAAATAGGTAGAATATATGGCAACAAATTGCAAAGTTAATTCAGTGGAAACGCATGAATATTATTGAGATCATTATCAGCGACAGCAAAAATTAATGCATTTCCAATGTATGCAATCTGTTCAACTATCCTACTTATTCATTTGTGCTTGCCAGTCAATATATTAATTTAATGACACAACATTTTGTAAGAAAATAATAGAGCAATAAAATGTTTTTTTTTTTTAGTATAACAGTTCAAAACGATCAGTAAAAACAAAAATGTATGTTTATGTCTATTTTGTTTGCTATTTTGCTATAGTAACTTATCAATATTTAAAATAATAATAACAATGTAACAAAATAAACAGTGTAATGTAATGTATTGTAACACAAGGTCTATCAAACAACAACACAAAGAGTACAGAATTTTTAGTGCATGTACATAAACTGCAAATATAAGCAATTATACAAAACAAGGTTATTTTCAGTAAACTGCAGAACAAATAAAAACCAGATCTGCTTTCAAGACAGAATGCTGCTATTATTACAGTATGAAATTTTGTGTGTATTAGATTTTTCGTATGTTTTAATATTATTGCTAAATACAGGAATCTGGTGTCAGGCACCAACTGTCAAACTCCTTCATTCCCCCAGCCTGCAGACAGTGGCTGGTCTAGTGGAGATCTGTCTCACAGTGGAGGAAAGTGGACCGGCTCGGTGTCAGCTTGTCTCCACTCAGCCGAGGGAAGCAGGTATGATCGACATCCTCCCAGTTTAGTAAAGGACGTCAGGTTTCACCCTGTCTGATTGCTGGATTGGAAATATTACACTGTCACGACCAATCAGTCAAGCATTATGGAAATGCAGTTCCGCTGGAATCAGGGTCCATTTGCACATATATTAACTGTTGCCAGCAGCAACATGATAAACAAATCCCACTGAAATAAGAAGGATTGAATTCAGACACATTTTCTCGCTCAGCAGGCGTGGACCTTTCCTTTTCACGTCCTCAAGCCTTTCTTACAACATGCGAAACCTGAAAACCTGAAAAATAGAAACAGTCCTCACTGTATTATTGTAAATTGCATTATTACAGCTATATAAATATAAAATAGTAAATAATGAGTACTTTGGGAAACACAGTGTAAAATATAAAAAATTGCTTGTATGATTTTAAGGTTGAGAATTACGGAATTTAGATGATAAAACATCACTACTAAAAACAAAAATCAGACCCCATATATCAGAACTGTCTGGAAAAAAGTAAGATAGACTGTATAGTGCATGTTGGGCATGTTCATGTGTTTTTAGTAAAAAGTAAAATACATGGAAACTTTTTTTTGTTTGAAAAGGGCATATGGGTTGATTGTAGGTGCTTAAAATGGTGTTAGAATTAGAATTAATGTACAAATATAAGGGAGACCAGAGACAGTTGTAACACTTTTTTTGTGATTTTTCCAATAAATCAAAAACATTTACACTGGAATATCAAGTTTTCTATATTATAAACTTCAATTTGTCAACTGATACAATGTCAACTAGATGCGGAGAGTGGACTCAAGTAATATGTAAGTAATAATTTATTTAAGCCAAAAATGAAAAATAAACAGTAAACCAAAGACAGAAACCCTGGGAACACAGAGAAAACACATACAACCTGAACAGACATAACAACGCACAAGAACCGACAAACTAACGCTGAAGACACAGGGGCTTAAATACACATGGAGGGAAGAGGAAACGGGAAACACTTGGGTAATAAGGTAATAAGGGGGCGGAGCTACAAATGAATCAAATGAATCACGCGAGGAACACAGGACTGGGGGAGAGAAACGGGGGTAAACACAGGAAAATACTCAGCACACCAAGAACATGGGCACGGAAAGGAAACGATAGGGAACAGGGCAAGGATATGACAAAATAACTTATTTATATGGTTTAAAATTGGAAGGCCAAAATTAAGCCCAAAAAAAGTTTCATACTGCGGAAAATATAAAAAAATATATATATTTTTTTTATATTTTTAAACTTTGTTTCAGGTCAGATCGAGCTGCACATTTACAGGAGGGTTAAATATCTGTAGACTTGCTTTGTAGATGGGATATGAGTTGCTGTGTTTTAAAACTTGGCCTCTGAGCAGAACTGGTGCTCGTTTGGATTTTTTACTGCTCTCTGCCCGTCTGCTCTCTGTGGCACAAAGACGCCTCATAATGGACAGAGCCTGATTAAAAATTTAGGGACAGTTTCATTTCACTGCGAAACTGGTAAAGCCTTCAGTAGGAAAAACGGAGTGTAATGCACTGTAAGTACACTGTGAAGAGAGAACTCATGCTTTTTTAATGCTAATAGTCCGGATGTCCAAGAAAAACGCTTGAAGCAATTGTTGGGAAAAAGAAAAGGATTGGGACTCGTTTCAATGAAAAATCAATGAGCTCTTAAAGTGCAATTGTAATTGTGTGCTTTTTTGGGGGGGGAGAGGGGGGGCACAGTAGAAGCATAGGGTTTAAACTAGAGATGCACCAAAATGCAGATTTTTGCAGATTTTCTTGCTTGCATAGTCAATTTATGTCCAGATTTACTTAAAAAGTTTGCATGTTTCAACAGTATCTTCTTTCACAAAATCAATGACAAAACAGGAAATTTCTAAAAGGTAGAGAAGAAAGAATTTAGTTAGTCAAGTGTCAGTCCTGATGCTGTCAAACTGCCTGCTCTGGATTCTGAACTACACAACAAAGACTCCACTTCCCAGCATGCATTCACACCGGAATTCCCTGAGTCTCCTGATCTCTTGATGCTACAGTGTTCCCGCTCCCCTAGTTACTGTTTGTTTCCACCTGGCTGGTCTAGTATGAATACCATTGTGTTTGCTCTGTTTCTTACCCAGTATTAAACCTAGTTATCTAGCTGTTTTACAACGTATTTTTGCCTTGCTCTTGTTTATTTCCGTAACCAAACTTTTTTTTTTGTATTTTTTAACTAATATTTTGCCTTTGCACTTTCTCTGATGGATTTACCATGTATGACCCTGTTTTGCCTGACTACACTCTGGTAAGTTGTTTGTATTTGCTGCCATATTGTTACTGACCCTGCCTGTCCCTTACTACTCCTGTAAGCCTAGCCTAGCCTAGCCCAGCCTACATCAGTTTTATGTACACATAGAGGAAGGTAGCCTTGGGGAAAAACTACACAGCAATGGTAAGGGAGAGAGGCCAAGAGCTGTGGACGTGGCCATGCCTGATCATACCTTTTTTTGCACAAATTTGAAAGTAAATGAATTCAACTGTATGTACAAGAAATAATTAGGTAATGCTAAAACTTTACCTAATATTTTAGTTAAAAACAGACTTTGCATTCATGTTCAGATGTTTATATGCTGTGTCAAACAGTACCAGCTTATATTCTTTAAAAATAAAAATCAACAGCCCTTCATATTTATTTCTTCAGTGTAGTTTATACAGTACTAATACTGCTACACTATGCAGACTCCTCTTTTACTTATGTATGAAAGGAGATCCAGTAGTCAGCACTGGCAGTCAGCTCTCACTTCACTTTTACTGAGGCACGGCCTCAGACGACCCCTAATGCAATAAGTAATAACACCTAATACTCCAGAACCAAGGTCTATTGAACCTTCTGGATGTCCATTCCTTTCTAGGATTCACCTGTAATCTGCACTGTGGTTCTCGGTCCGGCGCTGGAAACGGCTCTGCTTCACACTGGAAGAAGAAATGCAAATGTAATCAGTGACAGTCAGTCTGGAAAGTCCCCCGTAAGGAGGATATTACACACACACAGCGAGAGGAAGACATGATAGAGGAGAGGAGTCTGAGGGGAGAGTGGAGGATGGAGGATGGTCGTGGTGCTGCTGGATGGGCTGGAGGTGAAAGGCCAGATAAACACACTTGATGGAAAGAGAGATCCTCCATTGTTCTGTGCATTGTTTAGAGAGAGAGAGAAGAGATAGGCAGATGATTGTGTGTGTGTACAGTCTGGAAAAAGCATTTCCTCATGGCTGAACTGGGAATAGTGGCGTGTTCGTATTGCTCATATGGGAATATTTGCTCAAACCAGTCAACATGCAGAAAAACAACCCAGCGGAGGAGGAAGTAGCAGACAGAGCACCCCTGATAAAACCACCTACTGCTTCACAACCGTATGATTGCTTCCCAAACACTTTTTCTCTGTTCATGATTTTTACAGTAGTCTATTTTTAAGAACAAAAATGAAAAAAAAAAGAGCAATATAATCAGATTGAGCATACCAACATTCTTTGAAAAATTACAATAAATAGAATTCCTAGCTAAAGAAAGCTATACAATACATTCACTCAGGGACAGTTGTAACACATACCAGGGTTGTTGTAACATAACATAAAATATTCATAATTATTTATCATTTGATGAAGTCACTGACTACTTGGTTCAGGGATGGCTGTAACAAGGCGCAACAACCATCCCAGTATCACCAGCCATCATTTAATCAATTTAATTAACCTAGATTCTGTTGGTTGTTGCAAACTTGTTTCTTTAAATGAATGTTATTCATTTCATTTATTATTCATCTTTCACTTACACGTTGATTACACGTTAACTGAGCCCTTACAATAATAAAAAAATACTTTTTACATTAATCAACTAGATGTTGCGTCATTTAGATTTACATTTCTTTATTCATAAAGACCCCTAAAATAAAATAACTTTCAACAGCCCTGAAAATAATAGATTTATATGGTTATTTTTGAAAGATAGAGTGAGCATGATCATATTGTACCATTGCCTTTACTAAAGAACCACTGAATTTTTTTTTTTTTAAGGCTGAACAAGCCAGGTCTGTAAACAGCACAGTCACCAGATCTCTCTACCACTTCCCAATTTACAAAATACGTTCACACAAAGGACCGGCTAAAAAAAGAAAACGAGAAAAGGTTTGCTGTCACAGTGGAAAATGTAGGGTTACACTAGAAGATAGGATAAAAATGCCTGTTTTTTAATATAAAATGTGTATTATGTGTAATATGATATATAATTTATCATATTTAACAAGCTAACTGTAGAAAAAACACATTTCAGAACACATTTTTTATTTTATTCTAGTCTCTGTGTCCTGGTCTTGGTTTGACTCTGACTTTGTGTGTGTTAGTCTTTACTCAGAATCATTGTGTCCTGGTCCACCACGTCACCGCCACCAAGGCTCGTGCCTCTTCTCCAGCTGCGCTGACTGCCAGTTCTTTAATAGAACTTCTGGTGGAACCAGTGTTCGTTTCTCATCACCAGATCACATTTTAAGAAACAAAAAAAAATATATATATATATAATTCATTACTAGTTTTGTTCAGTTCTCTAAAATGCTGTTTGCTTCTGGGGATGCGTGAGTCAGTTCTTTAATAGAACTCCTGGTGAAACCAGTGTTCGTTTCTCAACACCAGATCACATTTTAAGAAAGGAAAAAACAAAAAACAATTGCGCCTCTGTCTTGGTAAAAAAAATGTAATAACATTATAATAAATAACGTCAGATCAAGTATAGTTCAAACAGTAAAGCAGTAGTATAGAACACACTATAACCACCATCTTCACTGAAAGATTGAGGTAAAATGCGTTGTGCCATGTCTTTTTCGCAGAATTCTGCCAGAGCGCAGCTACAACTATAACATATATGAGAGGAGCGCTTTCCCGTGCATTCAACAGTTGGGGCACACCTTCTCAGTTAATGTTTTTTTTCTTTATTTCATTTAATTTCTACATTGTAGATTAATATTAAAGACATGAAAACAATTAAGGGAGACATATGGAATTACATAGAAAACAAAATAAAAAAGTGTTTGTTCTCCACATTAATCCCCTGACCCAAACCTGATGAACTGAGATGGTGGGTTGAGGTGATTTGGGATGAGCTCGAGCTTCACAGCGTGAAGAAAAAGCAGCAACTATTGTTCAGAACCTCCAGAAACTCCTTCAAGATGCTGAAAAAACTATTCCAGGTGACTCTAACTCATAAAGACTGAGATTATAATACCAATAGTGTGCAGATCTGTCCTCAAAGATAAATGTGCTACTTAGAAAAAGCTAAAGCAGTGGTTCTCAAACTAAAGCATTTCTAGATGGAACACTAGATGACCTCAGAAAGAAATCTGCTTGCATTGAAACATCAAGGACTAAAATGTATATTCCTGTGTCACTTTTAACATTACATTAGTTAGTGTATAGTGTTTTATCCGTTAGAACCTGCATGTAATCTACACTTCAGTCCTTCACTCTCAGAACTACAGTTTTATAATTATTATCATCAGTTTCATTGGTCCTAGAGTAAAACCCTGTGGAACGCCACAAGATCTGCTAAAAAACACTGTTGTTCACTGATTGGCTCTCATGCTGTTTATTGTCCTCTGTCTAAATACTTCTGAGAGTCTCAGTAGGATAAAATAATCTATTAACCAAAACAATAACCAATTAAATAACTTACAGACTACAAAATTGAGCAAGCTCCACGCAACAGGTGAAGAACAATGAGGACATGTCTATGTGTGAATTACACCTCTAGCATGCTGTTTATAAATAACTGTGTGTGTGTGGTACATACATGTGTTTCTGTGAAATGGCTTGTAAGTGCTACTTGGAGGTTTTAGTTGGTCATTGGTGGTACATGGCATAAAAAGTTTGAGAACTACTGATCTATAGTACAAAAAACATTTTTTTTTAAATTGTGAATTTCTGCTTAAATAAGAGAACCTAAACTTGCCTCATGCTCACAAAGTGTGCAAGCTAAGTGTGGTTCTGTAGGTTTTGTAACAAAGCAAACAAGTCTAAATCTAAGCGTACAGAGAAAACAGCACAGCTTGCGTTGTACTTTAAAGCATTCAGCATCTGCGGTCAAAGCGTGCAGCAACTGAACCACAAGATCAGACACGGTATACAGGAAGTGCATTTACCTCCCATTTACTGATCTCAGTTCAGACGTTAAAAGCTGTAAAGCCTCCTGCAGTACATAGAAACTTAGGCTTAGTTTGAAAAACCTTAATTAAATCACTGTTAAGTGTCTTCCATTTGTATCAGCGGCAAGTTTTACGGCACAGTTGATCAATTTCAAGCAATAAAAACATCCAACTTTTATTGATAACCTCGGAGAAATCTATCCAACGTTCCTGCAGAGGCCACTGACGTATTTAAGTGGTTTTCGCATGCTCAGTGACATTACTAATGGGTCACTGAGTCATTAGGAGAAGAGAAAGAGTGTTTTAAAAGGAGAAGAGGATTCTTTCTACAGGGTAATTTGTTTGGGGTTGGCACTTGCCCTTCTCATCGTCTTTGGTCTCAAATTAGAAGTGACAAATCTTTAGATCTGGCCAAATTCAGGCCCCTCAGTGCGGTTTTCACACTTCATTAGCCATTAGAATGCTGCTGTATGAGCCTGTTAAAGCTCTATGTGTTAAGAGTGAAGAATGGAACTATATGTTACAGCTATTGGGAGAAATTACAAGATTATAAGTGTTTTTGAGTATTTATAGGACACTGAATGACTGCATATATAATAATAAGATAAAAAAAAATTAGACCAATTATCTCTGCTGAAAACACTTTGATGGTCAAAGTGTGGAAAAGCTGGTCATTTACACCAAAACACATCCTATACTTGTAAGTTTGCTAGTTCATCCACTCTTTATGAACATAATATATGCTGTATTTGATGGTCAACGAGCCACCAATAAAATAAATCATCAACTGACTAAAATTCATACACTGTAAAACCCGATAAGTTGACTAAACTCAAAACTTTTAATCAATTTTAAGTTCATGTAATATAATTTTTAGGTACAGTGAACTTAACAAATACGTATACATATATATATATTTAAAATGTATATTTTTCTGAACTTGTATTTAGTCTTCTTTCTGGTTTCATTTAACTATTTTTTTTAAAATACTCATAGAAAAGTAGATGAAAGAAAACAGTAAAGGATTAAAAGTACTGAGAGCACAGCGAGAACACAGAGTTACTGCAGCTAAATGATCAGTAAATGATGCTTGTTCTACAGCCTACAACACAGCACTACTACAACAGCCCTGAAAATAATAGATTTATATGGTTATTTTTGAAAGATACAGTGAGCATGATCATATTGTACCATTGCCTTTACTAAAGAACCACTGATTTTTTTTTTTAAGGCTGAACAAGCCAGGTCTGTAAACAGCACAGTCACCAGATCTCTCTACCACTTCCCAATTTACAAAATACTTTCACACAAAGGACCGGTTAAAAAAAGAAAACGAGAAAAGGTTTGCTGTCACAGTGGCAAATGTAGGGTTACACTAGAAGATAGGATAAAAATGCCTGTTTTTTAATATAAAATGTGTATTATGTGTAATATGATATAGAATTTATCATATTTAACAAGCTAACTGTAGAAAAACACATTTCAGAACACATTTTTTATTTTATTCTAGTCTCTGTGTCCTGGTCTTGGTTTGACTCTGACTTTGTGTGTGTTAGTCTTTACTCAGAATCATTAAAAGTACTGAGAGCACAGCGAGAACACAGAGTTACTGCAGCTAAATGATCAGTAAATGATGCTTGTTCTATAGCCTACAACACAGAGGCCAAATATTTAATCATAACATGTGATCTACAAGTTCACCTAAGGTAGCCCCGGGGGAATCACTACACACTGATGGTGAGTGTTTGTCAGAAACTGTTGGACACACCCAGTATGCAAATAGATTGTGACAGAAGCCATTGGAAAAGAAGCTGTTAATGGCAACTCAGTTTTTGTAAGTCGATTCAACTCAAAGATCTCAGTTTGATTGAATAGTTCAGTATAAGTTCCCACAAATGTTCAACTAACTCAAAATAGTTGAGTATTGTTTAGAAATCTCTAATTTTATGTAAATGCCATATGAGATATGAGACTCTAACATATGATGTTGATATTTTGTTGGGTTTAAACTCTGGTGCCGGTAAGAAAAATTCAACATCTGGCGAATGTTGGAGCTTGATTTCAAGCCAATTTTGGGTTTTGACAACAACTCAATTCAACATCTGCTCTGCTCAGCTCAACATCTTGGAGCGTCAGCGTTGAGTTTCATTGGACAGAAATGCAATTTAAATTTAGAAAATCCACACTTTACCATGTTAAAAAGTACAAAAAAATGGCAACAATGAAGTTACAAGAGATTTTCATGACATATTTTGTTCCAAAAATTGAAATATGGTGTCTCACTCTCTCTTTCTCTCACTCTGCTTCTCTCTTTCTCCCTCTCACTCTTCCTCTCTCTCACATTCTCTCTCTCTCTCTCTCTCTCTGTCGCTCTCGCTCTTTCTCACACTCTCTCTCACACTCTCTGGTGCTCTCTCTCTCACTCTTCCTCTCTCTCATATTCTATCTCTCTCTCTCTCTCTCCCTCTCTTTCACTCTTTCTCTCTCTTACATTCTCTCCTTCTCTCTCTCTCTCACACACTCTCACTCAATTCAACTCAATTAAAAAAAAAATTGTTAGACCATAGTTAATGACAGTATTGCCAAAGCATTATTATAAATTAAATGATTCATTAAAAAATAACAGCAATTGATCAGTTATCAACAATGCATACATAAACAGTTCACATATACATAAATAATTTGCTGTTTCACTCTTCCTCTCACACTCTCTCTGCTTCTCTCTCTGCTTCTCTCTCTGTCTCTCTCTCACTCTCTCTCTGCTTCTTTCTCTGTCTCTCTGTCTCTCTCTCACACACTCTCTGCTTCTCTCTCTGTCTCTCTCTATGTCTCTCTCTCTGTCTCTCTCTCTCTCTCTCTCTCTCTCTCTCTCTCTCTGCGTCCTTTTCTGCCTCTTATCTTTGATCTATGTCCCAGTGCCACCTCTGTGTGTGTCTGTGGAATTTGCTGGCTGCAGGATCACACAGGGAAGCTTTCACTTTCTGCTCTTTATCTGATGAGTCATCGATCTTGCTGTGCTCCTGCCAGACTAACATTTATCCTTTGCCCACTTCCCAAAATCTGAAGGATGCTAGCAGTGCTGGAGTAAATGGGAGCATTTCTTTACATTAGTTAATGCTGCTGCTCCCAGAAATGACTGTAATCTTAAGATAGAAAAATGACTGTTATTATGCATTTAGACAGGGTGCCTTGGGACATTTTATCAAATTTAAGTAGATTGTGCATTAAAGAGAAATTCTATATTTTTCTTGTTCAGTTTCTGCAATGATGTGGAATGGTGCATTAGTGAGAAACTGGAATGGTGCGTTAGTGAGAAACACTTTACAGTGGTGGTAAAAGGATCATTGGATCCTATCTAGGGTGCAACAATTAGTCGACATAATCAACAATGTCGATTATTATTTATTTAGACTTTTCAGTGCTGACTAATCATTCATTTGTAACTGTAAATGTAAAATAAACATGTCTAAAATAGTTTTCCAAAATATATATGTTTTTTTTTTATTATTAACAATTCTTATCCCCCTAATGAGGCCAACTACTCAACCCACTCATTAGGACTCCCGCTATCACTAGTGATGCCCCAACACCAGGAAGCAGCATTGCTATCATCACAGCACACTCGGAGGAAAGCGCAGTGACTCGGTTCCGATACATCAGCTCACAGACGCCTCATACTGATCGACATTACCCTTTGGAGTGATGTGGGGAGAGAGAGAGACATCTATTCACCCAGAGAGATCAAGGCCAATTGTGCTCTCTCAGGGTTCTGATGACGAGCTATATGGACTGGATTTGAAGTAATTAAACATTTTAATTACGTATACAAAATTACTGTTACACTATGCCATGGCCAGCCACATCACCAAACTTATTTCTGATTAAAAACATATGGAATGCTATTGGACACACTATCAACACCCCAGGTTAGGAACCTCTATAACTCCATGCCAAGATATTTATATATATATATATGTGTGTGTGTGTGTGTGTGTGTGTGTGTTACACACTCATTCTGTATGTGTAGCTCAATAAATATGCCCAAGAGTTTTTCACATCAGTCAAATTTTTTGTCTTTTATTGTTCCTGGTAACTTTTACCTTCCTTCCAAATGGCAATGCAATCCAACACTTTATTCCGGTTGCAGCTAGTTTTTTTAATAATGAGTGTAAATACATCCAAAACTGACTTAAGAAAACAGCTGACTAAAAAAAATAAAATATTCTTACAGGAAACTTTTCCCATGTTTATTAAAACTCTCTCTGTAATAATAGTGTTATTCACTTATACAATAATCTTATTAAGATGCTCTTAAAAATGAGCTACTGCTCCCATTTACAGGTTCTGTCTCCATGACCATCATTGAGAGAAATAACCAAAACCTTTATTAGCATCATGTTCTATCACTCCTTTATCCTACTCTCATTTAATTACACCTTCTAGCTTTCTGAGGTGCATCAGATATAGTATACATTATTAAAACCTTAAAATCCATCCAGCAATTCAGTTCAGACTGTTTTTCTCCCTTTAGATGAAGCTGTTTTTCGCCCAGTACTGTTTACCTCTCCTCCCCTCCTAGACAATCGTATTATCTCAGGGCTGAGCGGTGAGTGCAGTGAGTCATTCTCCTCTATGAGCTCCTGTTTCTTCTAAAAAGCTTATTGAACTGCTTTCTATTTGAATGTTCTCACCATTGTCTCTCTTGAAGGATGCATGACTCTTAAGACACAGTGTGTATGCCTATTTGCTGTTTCTTATTGAAGCAGCTCCTCACTTTATTTCTACAAGCTTCTCTGAGAGCGTCAGGGCCTGTCGTTTCAATTAAGCCCTGAAATGAGGCCAGATCACCTTTGGTCTTTATTACAAGCCAAACATTACGCTAATGATGTCCTGCAACCAGTAGCCCTCAAGAACGTACACTTCAGTGCGCTAATCCAACAGGACAATGCTTGTCCATATACCGCTGCAAAATCAAGTGCTTGAGTTAAAAATTACCATAATATCTTACTATAGGTATTACGCCATGGCCAGCCACAACGGATGCTATCGGATGCGCTATCAACACTCTACACTACATTATCTTACCATGAACTCAATAAGACATTGTACATATGATGTTGACATTTTGTTGGGTTTAAACTGTGGTGTCAGGTAAGCAAAATTCAACATCTGGCGAATTTTGAAGCTTGATTTCAAGCTAATTTTGGATTTTGACAAATCAACATCAATTCAACATCTGTTCAACGTGGGAAGTTAATGTCCAGCCAGCATTGGGTTTTGACGCCAATGTAATTTTAATTTAGAAATTTCACATTTTACCATGTCAAAAAGTAAAAAAAAAAAAAAAGGCAACTATGCCACTATACGTTTTTTTTTTTACATATTTAAATGAAATATGGTATCCATACTTTTATTTTCGGTATTCATAAGTAGTAGAAAGTAGTAGTCTCTTGTCCACATACCGCTGCAAAATCAAGTGAAGAATAAAACATATATTATGTCATGGCCAGCCACATCGCCAGACATATCTATGACTGATCGAAAATGTGTGGGATGCTATTGGACGCTCTATCTATCAACACTTTACGCTTGCTCTACTCTTGATCAATCTAACCCCCACACACACTATATGATCTGCCCTGAATGAAACACTACAATGTTTTATGCAGATAATACACGCCCAGTATTTTTGCTCAGTAACAAGCAAAGAAAATTGTTTATATGTACACCAATAATGCTAAAGCTTTAAAAAAAAAACGTCTGTGTCACTGCTGGACTGAGAACAATTCGTCCACAGTGTCCTGTAGTGTTCTCTGTTCTCTGGGTCTGTGACCACTAATGAAGGACTAGAGGATGACCAACCCAAACTGTGCAGCAATAGATTCAGTCCCTTGCTTCTGTCTCTGATAGAACTTTTCCACCAAAAGACATCTGGTTCTTGAACCAGTTCCAATTGGGCTTATAAGAACCATGGTGCTTTTCAGTGAACCAGCCCACATCTTTCACCAGTTTTAGTGGAACCATCAAAAAGTCACGTCATATGTGCCCCTTTCTGGAACTCATACCAGCACAACACCAACACACACTAACACCTCATACGCCATCACGCTAATCATACTCACTGCTGAGAATAACCGACCCACCACCCAAATAATAATATCTGCTCTGTGTTGGTTTACATTTACATTCATTCACGATCGAGGCAAACCGACTGCTTTGGGAGAAAATCAGAAGACTGAAGACACATCTGGCACCGAAAGCGCTTCTGTCTCTCCCACTCACAGCTCTCTGGACTATGATACCCAGGATGCACCACACACTGACTGATTACATGACATTGCACAGGAAGCCAATCACCTGAATTCTTAACACCTGCTTACTGGCCTTTATAAAACCCTCACTCTTACACTGTACAACGTGTTTAATTTCCATGCCTGTGAATACCATTTCATGTATGACCTTGTTTAGTTTTTTGACCCTGATTCTTGCCTGCCCTCTGATACCTCCTTCCTTTTATGGTATTTTCTCTCTCTCTTGCTGCTGTTCATTGGTTTTGACCCTGCTCTTTTTGACTCCCCCTTGTATTGCCCCTTTTCTCAAATTTTGCCCCTTATTGTATGTGCGTATGTCTGAGATCTGCCTCGTCATGACAACTAAAGATTGGATTATAGTCTCCACACTACACTACAGAACAGTCAGGAATGGTTGTCAGAAAGAGCAAATCAGCCTCAAATTGATTCTGGAGTGCAGGGCCAGGAATTAGTTTGATCTGAGGATTGAGTTCAGTCTTCATTCCATTTTTCAGATATTCAAATGGAGTTCTTGGCTAAGGCCTGGCCTTCAAACTACACCCCACAGGAGATTACAAATGGCAAAAGAACATTTGCACAGAAATTATAGTTATTTGCTGTAACGATGTGGAAATGGCTGCGCTGTTCCCCACATCCTTTCAGTCATGTGGAGTCCAAATGTGGTAGGGATTGTACACACAATGCTTCTCAAGTGATCGGTCAAAATGTCCAATGGTTGAGAAAAAAAGCAAAGCCTGCTGTAGATTATTTTGTAGAGGCTCATTTTGTCATTGAGAAAGTCATAATTAATAAGGCTGTATTTATTTAAACTGCCAAAGATGTTAAATCTTACCTTAATGTTACAAAACCAACCAAAAACCTTTGCCTCAGCTTGTTAATAATCAACAATTTGTGCATCTGATTTCAGCTTATAAGTTGAGCAGTAATTAAGTAAAATAAAATATAAAAATAACAGGTGACTAAAATGCATGATTTGGTACAAAAGCAGTATCCACAAAACGTCGAGGAACACAGAATCAATGTTCAAAAACAAAGTTTCTCAAAAAAAAAGACTGAAAGGGATTTAGCTTTTTCTCCCTCTACAGCCCATAATATCATTATTTGGAAGAATTTAAGTGTGTAAAGTGCAAGGAAGCAAGCCTAAGCAGAATTCCCGTGATCTTCAATCTCTCAAAAAAAATATTTTTTTCTAACTCAAACTCATTGGCATTGGCTCATTTTTTGTGAGAAACATATATCAAAACACATCTTCGATAAACACACCCTGTACACGCCCCCCTTACATATTTATATTACATACAGTATGTTTGGCCAAGGACTAATAATCTTTGCTTCATTTTTTAAATTTGAAACTAAACAATTCTCTACTCATATCTTTATCCTCATAGTTTAATTTATTTTCTTTTACATTTTATTAAAAAAAAAAAAAAAAAAAAGAGTAGCACTTTTTGAAAGAAATGTAACATAAGAAAGGTAAAGGGCAAATATTAACCATGTAAGCTGTTTATATTGCTTGCAATTTAGGTGAAGCAAGCATGTGTAAAGCATTTTAATGTAAAATTGCTTAATTTTGCTGAATTAAATACAAGTAACAAAGTAAACGGTAACTGATCACAAAGTAATCAGTGCACCACCATTCGTTCCCATTTAAATGATGGAGAACAAACTAAAACCTAAAGCTATTCTTTACTATCTTTACTGAAATTTGGTTTAATTTGAGTACAAAACCTTTACATGATTATATTTGACCAACAATCCCATCGCACTCCCACATATTCAGCACAGTGTGGAAATTTAGGGACCGTTGAAGAAATAAAGAGCAAGAGCAATGGTTCAGTGCAAAGAAATGTACTCTTCCATGTTTCTACCATTGGTGTGACATTACAATATCACATCTTTTTTTTAAAGATTTACTTGTTACTCATTGTGTCTGGATTTTTTCCTACAGCCCTTAAAGTGTGGCACTGCACTGAATACACAGCATCACTGAGGGATTGTGCTCCAATATTGATCAAAAATAATCGTAAACTGTGCAAGTTAAGTTTAGAAAAATAAAAGCTCAGTTCAGTAAAGATAGAAAAAGGATAGTTTGAGGTTTTAATTGGTTGTTTTTTATCTTTTTAATGTAAATCGTGACCCCCAGTTTAAAAAAAACCCTGCTTAAGCAAACCTTTTTCAATCTCTACAATATTCAGACTTATTTTCATCAAAGCCACTTAAGACTTTACTGTGCAAATTGAAAGCCTTATGTTAACTATGTACAGAAGCAGTGGAAAAATATCTAGGCTCTGAGGCATCTGGGATATATTGCATATCTTTTTTTGAAAGGGCCATGCAGACTCTTTTATTAGCAAAATAACACCTGAAACTTTTCTTGAAATATACTGCAGGCCTGAAATGCAGGAATGGATGTTCATACTGTAATCAAGTGAAATAAAGTTGAGCAGAACATGAAACATTAAATGTCTTAAGTTCAGTAACTGCCTGCAATTTAATTAATTAAGGTCCTAGTAAATGTAAGAAACACTGTGTTTCATTTTATTTGTATTTCCCGGTCCAATGTTTTTTGATTTTAGCAAATACTTTGGTTTAGTATAAATGCTGCATATACTGTATATCTCTCTCTCTGTCTGCCATGAATAAATAATAAAAAAAAGTACATTATAAGCCAAAAAAGTGTCAGTAAACTGCCATAAAACAACGTCTCAAGCATCAGACGGTGTATTTTTAATTACTGTGTGTATTAACTTCCTGTTATTTGGGAGTTTTTTTGACGCCCCAGACATCTGGTTGCTATTTGGTTGCCAGCACAGAAAACAATTCCGACTCTGAGTTCTGACTTCTGTTTCTCTAGAGTGTAGCATTTCACATCAAACCACTCTGAATGACACACATTTAATTATGCACAAACGCTGATAAGCTGCTGAAATTCCCCTTTAAGGCTTATTATCCAGTAATTGCTGTGAATTATTCAGTAATCATTATGAAACTAATGAGTAAGTTATGAGAGGGAAGAAGTGAAATGTGGATTTGATGATGAAAAGGACAGAGATGAGCTCCAAACTGGGACATGCAGACGGGGACTGCAGTCGAGGGAGATTTTCATTACAAAAGAAAAAAACTAATCCGCACGCCATCATCTCACACTTCACTCCATTTCCATACCACACACTGATTTTTCTGCTTATCTGAGTTCTAAGTTGAATGTATCTGTATATGTACAGTATATGTTCAAGTGTTTGTGGACACCCCTAATAATAAATGCATTTAGCTACTTTAACTTACACACGTTGCTGACACATACAGTATACGTTTCTCAGGGGGTCCTGTTCTCTGGATAATTTTCTTTTTTATGAGGGGTCCTCTGTGATTTTATTCCCGTCCAGAACAACCATGTACGTGTTTTTCTCAGACATCCTCTGATAAAATTAAAATTTTAGTCCCGTCCGGACTCACATCTCCAAGTTTCGTCTCCTTGTGTTTAATAAAATGGCTATTTATCCACTGTTACGCACCATAGTTACACTTTGGACGCGCGTTTCCACGGAGATCCACGTAAAACACAACAGCGAGTGGAAATGGAGGAGCTACTGAACGCGATGTTGTGGCAGAGAAAGCCTAAAAAAACTCACTGTTCCTCCTGTTTTTTCAATTGCAGTACAGATGCAAGAGTTAGTAGAAGTGTGAAATATTTTTCACAGACGTCCCCCTGAGAAACTTATCCTGTCTGTAGCGAGTAACACACAGCTTGTCTAGTCACTGTACAGATGTTTTGTTAAATAGTATAAATAGGGCTCTGTAGAACAGATAAACATTAACCTGTTGGCACTAATGCTTATCATCACTGTCTAATGAAAAACAAGTATCTTCATTTTTAGCTTACTATATAATTTGAACAGAAAAACTGTCCCTGTCATTTGCAATTAAAATACTTAAATATTAAAATACTTACAAATTACCTTTAATTAACTCTTTTTACATTAGCTTCCATTGAAAGTTTTTCTCTCTCCTGTAAAGTGGCTATTTTGGAGATACCTGTTTTTCATTGGACAGAGACGTTATGTCAGAGGTGGGTTAACAAGTGGGGAGAAAAGTATTGAACTGTGGAGCAGTGAAACTGTGTTCTCTGGACTGATGGTTGGTTCTCCACTTTTGGCTCGAGTTGGGGAGTTGAGGATGATTTGGGTGATCATCTAACAAGCATCCAACACACACACACACACACTCTTTTTTTGGGGGGGGGGGGGGCCTGCCACCACCACCCTTCTTCGGAGGACCACTTAATCTTTATTAGTGTTAATACAGAGTTATATTAGAGATATAATTATTTAAGCAAAGTAAAGGCAAAAAAGGAGCGGGGAGAGGTAAGGGAAAAAATAACATAAATAAACGAAAAAAAGGTGGGAGGAAAAAACAGACAAAATATAGCAGATAAAAAGCAAGACAAATATTAAGGAACAACCACAAAGAGAGCAGAACAGCAGCTACAAAAAACAACAGAC
Source organism: Astyanax mexicanus (assembly GCF_023375975.1). Classification (NCBI taxonomy): domain Eukaryota; kingdom Metazoa; phylum Chordata; class Actinopteri; order Characiformes; family Acestrorhamphidae; genus Astyanax; species Astyanax mexicanus. Next base: position 25,919,327 of record NC_064427.1, on the reverse strand, counting down.
AAATAGATTAATTTTTGTTTGTATGTAAAGAAAAAAAAGAAATGGGATAGAGAAAAAGGGGGCATGAATATAAGTATATGCCCAATCACTCATATTTACCATCGCTGTGTAGTCTTTCCCTCCAAGATAGCTTCCCCTATATAGTGTAGTGAAATTTACACTAAATTGTGCTGACCGGGCTTCAGTGTTGTAGGCTGTATAAGCAAGCTACAACTTCTCTACTCAGCTGATAAGTGTGACTTTATGTTGGCTGAATGCTTCAAACATCACTCCCTCAGTAACACAGGGTTACGCCATAATTATTTGTGAAAATGGAAAATGTAAGATGAATAAAGACCATGATATTCAAGTTTATGATATTAAGTTTCTTTTAATACATTTATTTAATTAAGGAGAATAATATGACTGATGAGTTATGGGTTTTTGTGTGTGTTTTTGTCACATATTGATTAAAGCATCTAAGTACTCATCCATGAGAAGTACTCATCCGGAACGGAAACGATGCTTTTCTTAACTCATTATTCGCACGCAAACAGCAGAACTTCTGAGCATAAACTGAAATAACCCTTGCAGGTTTGCCACGCGATAGAAAGGAAATGCCCATTTCTGGTCCAAACCAATGAGCCAATGCTGCTGCAGAGACTGTTCTCAGGCCTGGTAAGACGCCTCATAGCGTTCTTTACCGCAAAGAGGAGGAGATGAGTCATGCTAGACTACAGGAAGCCAATGCAACCTTCACTTTTCACACTGACACTGGCACAACTGGTGTCTAATGAGATGCAAATGAAGGTAAATGCAAATATAGGGGGAGGGGAATGCCATGTTTTAAATGTTAAACAAATGCCTCCTTAAAGTGGAGTACACTGTCCAAGACTGGGTGAAGGTTCTGCCACAAAGCACAGTGCCAGTCAGCTGTGACAACGGGGGACTTTCTTATCGATTTCACATTTTGTCTCAGCTGCTGACTGCTCAGATTTCAGAGGCTGAGAGAGAAGAGGAATGGGAATACCAAGCTTTAAATTGGATATAAAGTATTTTAGGTTAAAGCAATGCCTTTAAACACGCTTATTGTGTCTGAAGCTTTATTAATGTATTTATGGACTGCAGCAAAATTTGCTATGCAGACTTGACTTGGAGAGATGTGTATTTCTGCCCTGTAAAAAAGGCTCTCAGTGGCTACTTTTGGGTAGTGTACCTCCTGGTGAGAGATTGTTAATTGCTAGCCATGCCTGTACTATGCACTCATGCACAATACATTTTGCACAGTTAAACAGTAGATTTGAGAAGGGATGCATCGATGGACTAAGAAAAGCAAGATGATTATACAAATTAATTGCCTGCCATATAGGCTGAGGTGTCGTGAAGAAGAACCTGGACTGCTATGGATTAAAAAACATATTGTTCGGGATACGATGACGACCGTGTTTGAGAATGGATAAAGGCATTGGAGCGGGTTTGACATCAGGAAGGGACACATTTGCTAAAATGATTCAAAGCCCACCTTATAGTGTCTTAGAACAGCATTTGCGGAATTACAGTTAATCACAAAGAAAAAAAAAATAAATAATTTTTTTGTCTGTGCTTCTGTTTATTACTAATTAAATCCAACTAAAAGTGACTTTACCACCTAAGCTCCACATTACTCCACACTACATTTACTGCTGTTAGAAAAAAATATGTGTGCAATGTCTGAATTATATATATATGACAAAAACTGATCAGTTATCAACTCATATTTAAAATAATATAACAACAGATTTGGTATTGGCATGTATTGGCAAAATTGACATTTTCTCCACTCAGTAGTGTTGGATCCTGTGTTTTAATTTTTTTTCTACCGAGAGCACTTGTTACGATGATCTCCTTTTATTAAAATAATGTAACTTTACGTAACTTTAGGGATTTTTGGCAGCAGATAATATAAACGTTAGATAACCCAAACCCTTCTATCATGATAGCAGAACAAGACATTATCCAAAAGCCGTTTTTCCTGCAGTATATTGTCATTGTTGCGATTCATTGCTCTCATCACTGACCTTGTGTGGTGTTGTGCTGAATTCAGCCCCCCCGCCAGGAAAAGCACCCCCTCTCGGAAGCGCACACCCACGTCTTTTTGGCTTTAACTTTACTTTGAAAATAAAAAAATACCCAAGGTACTTTTCTAAGGTACGCTAACTCGTAAGAAATAAGGGGAAAAAAACACATCACCTGCAGCCTCTCCTAAGAGGGGGTGCTTTTCCTGGCGGGGGTGCTGAATTCGGCACCTCGTGGCAGCACCTACGCATGGTCTCCTTGATAAAAGCAGAGATATTTGCTTTAGCCAACTTTAATTAGCAAGAGAGGGGGTGCTTTTCATGGCGGGTGCCCATTTAGGCACGCTTTCAAAATAAAAGTTTATTTAAAATGTTTTTTTTTCTTTCTGCTGCATCATTTTTGGGGGGGACAAATCCCTCTATTTTATGGGACCACCTAGTGTGACCACTTCAGCAAACCTGTTATCTTACACCAGAATGAAACCCACACTGTTTTTTTTTTTACTGTTTACAAAACCCTTTTAACACTCTAACAAGAACTTTTTGTAATGTTAGACTTACAGAATAGTGTTGCTCCCTGGTTGTGTTGGTGTCCAGTAGGAATAAGGGAATATATATGCTTTATATGTTTTAAATGGTAGATTAATCCTATCTCAAATTGGCACATATTGTCCCAGATTGGGTGACAGAGCCGCCACAAAGCACAGTGCCAGTCAGCTGTGACAACAGGGGACTTTCTTATCGATTTCACATTTTGTCTCAGCTGCTGACTGCTCAGATTTCAAAGACTGGAGAGAGGAGTGGGAATACCATGGTTAAAATGGGATTTAAAGGATTCTAGGCTGAACTAATGTCTGCAAACACACTTTTGGCCTGAAACTTCAGGTATTTTCAACTCTAACTTTAAACTCTCACAAAGATTGTGGACTGAAATAAACAATTTTATTTCAAATAAATTTTTCTTTTTAAGGTTTAAATTAGCATATAAGAATTTTAATGTTGTTTTATATACATATATATGCATATACCCTGTCAACACGGTATGTAATTTGCTGCTTTGGATTCTCAGCAAGGCGATAAACTCCACACTTCAAATACAGCACAGTGTGGATGGAAAATGTGCTATAAATTCTGCTTCATGTGGGCTTTGAAGGTATAACACATGCATTTATTTTAAGTATTTTAAGCTGTTGTTTGATGCATAAATATTATGTGTGACGGCTTAGATCGAACAAGCCTATTTACCACCCTGTTATCTTGCCCCAGACTGAAGCACACTTTTTTCTTTTATGGTAAGCTTGTGGGAAAAAATGTATTCTTGTTGACAACAGCACATCTGCTTACAGCTTCATTGCATTACCTAGCCTGGCCTAGTACAGCTTTTAACACTGTAACAAAAACATTTTGTAATTTGAGTCTTACAAGATACTTACCATCCTGAGTCCTCTAGATGTTCAGTCGTACAGTGTGCAGTCAGGTAAAGTGAATGTAGGAAGGTCAGAATTACAATTCTGCATTTGACAAAAGAGATAACAGTGTTTGACATTTACAGTATGTCACTTCCTTGTACAAACTCTCACTATTCAACTATGCCTAAATAAATACAATTTCACTTTCTAGATCACATTTAAGGAAAGAAACTCCTAACATTCAGATTGAAAGCACAAATATTTAAAAGGTTTTCCAGACAGGGATTGTGATTAATCATGAACTATACAGGCTGAGATTAGGCTTAAACCCCTTTATTTACACCAAGAGTATAATCATGTATTTCATTTAGATATAAGGGATCAGATAATAATTTCTTTTAAATGGAAAATATCCATTCATAATAATTAGTCCACAACTAGGCTTAAACAACTAGGCTTGTTTAAAACACACTGTAAAACAGATTATGTTGCCTTTTCTTTTCTTACACTGCACCCTTTCCAAATGTAAAGGTGTCTCAAATATTAACAGTTTTAACCAACGGAATTAAAGGAGTCAGTTCAGAGTACTTAACTATTTCAATGGGGTAATTTTGAATGGCTGAACACAGACACTATAGATACAGTGCTAAAAATTCAGCAATTTTGTGTCTTATTGTTATTATTATTATTACTGTTATGGTTATCGTTCATATTTACACCAAAGTGTGCACAAAGTAATAAAATTGCATTGGCTCAGTAGATTTAAGACAGAAAACAGCAGCAGTGATATGTTTTAAAGTGCAAAGTAGAGCCATATATAGATGTGGGGACAAGGCTATAAATAGTTAAAACTTGAAAAATGCAACAAAAAAAATGGGAGGAGTAGTTTGGGAGGGGCACTGATTTTATGGTGATGTATGGGTTTAGGGGCAGGGCAGGAAGGAGAGCTGATTGGGTACTGAGCTGTGTGCCTCTGATAGCGGTGAGACGTAGATGGTTGGCTGTCACTGGGGCGTGGTGTTATTCATTTACGGATTTTGCATATTGTAAAATGACCACAATAAAAGCGTTTTTTAAAGGATAGAAAAGGTTTATAAAAATTGAAGCAGGAGTGGTATGTTTTACAACTTCAAAGGAACACGTTTCAGCTATTAATAAAAAAAAATATTGTTTAGGGTTTAGTGCCTCTTTAAGTGAAGATACAAAGGAAGGCAATTTCTTGGCTCAACTTCTTGTCAGTCCTTCAACAAATAAAGATCTAAAAAGAACCCCAAAAATATCCCAAAAAAGGCCCATCTTCCTCCAGCTGTGTTTACAGGGGGACTTTCCTATCGATTTCACATTTTCATCTGTGCTACTGATCTGCTGAACACGCCCACTCCGCACCGTCATTGGCCGGTTGGGGGAAACCGATTTGCATAGCCAGGAGCGGATTGGCTGCGGCGACTTCCAATCCCGGAGCTCAGCCCAGGCAGCGAGTGTGGAGAGGGAGAGTGGCCGCTGGGTGAGTGATGGGGAGCGGAGGGCGGCTGGCTGGAGCTCCCGGTGCGCGTTACGGTGGGAAAGTGGCCATATCTCAGCAAGGGCAGCCGGACTGGGGTGCGAAATGCGGCTCGGACGGAAGCGCTGGACCTTCTGCACCATCAGCGTCCTCCTGATATTCTACAAGACGACGGAAAGAGCGAGAAGTGATGAGCACCAGGAAGCCCAACTCACAAGGTAAAGAGAAAAGGAGGGGGTACGGCGTGCACGCACACGGTCCCTGTGCCATTGGAGCCAGTTGCAGCGGCCGGGCTGGTGCAGCTAGTGGAGTGAATGAATGTGTGTGAGTGTGAGAGAGTGTGTGTGGCGGCTGGGGGACAAAAAAAAGTCTGGAGGCTGGCTTTGTCTGGAGACGAGGCAGCAGCAGCACCTGCTTGTGGTGTGCAGCTCTCTGAAGTTTGTGTGTAGGTTAGCTGTGTGGTTCTGGTTCTGGTGCTGCTTGTGGTATGAGACAGTGTGCTGCTGCCTCTGGTGCTGCTGGATCCCCAGTTTCTCTCCTTGTCTCTCTCTTGTCTGGCTATTATTACTGGGATGGGGAGAGTGAAGGCTTATATATATTCCTTTGTTTGGACTCGTGGTGGTCAATTCATCTTCGCAGGCTTTTTTGGGGCTTATTTTCCCACCACTCTCCCTCCTCCATCTCAGCACTGTGCCCTCATTTTGTCCTCCAAACACAAACTGGGTGTCCTGTGTAGGGAAAAACAATAAAAATACACCAAACTAGAGAGTGCAGCTCCTGCAGAAACTGTGAGTGGGATTGTAGCTCAGCAGTGTGGAGCTGTGTCCACAAGCTTTGACCAAATTTTGGCTAAAGGTTGGAGTCTAGAAACATTTGGCTAATAACTGGTGGAATACAAATAGTATGTATTTGGCTAATAAAGCTGTGTCCACAAGCTTTTGAATAAATGGTAAAGTCAAAAAAACATTTGATTATTTAAATTTGGGTAATAAGTGGTGGAATACAAATAGCCTGTGTTTAGCAAATAAAGCGGTGTCCACAGACTTTTGGCTAAATGTTGGGTGTCCAGAAACATTTGGCTAAAAACGATTGGAATACAAATAACCTTTGGCAAATAAAGCTGTGTCCACAAGCTTTTGGCTAAATGTTGGTGTCCAAAAACATTTGGCTAATAACTGGTGGAACAGGAACACAAATAACCTTTGGCAAATAAAGCTGTCCACAAAATTTGGGCTGAATATTGGAGCCGTAAAAACATTTGGTTAGATAAATATGTTTGGCTAATAAAGCTGGGTCCACAGTCGAAATGTTGGAGTCCAGAAAAATGTGGATACTAAGCTATGCAATACAAATAGCCTATAGACTATGTTTGGAATATTTTTTTAGTTTCTTTAGCTAATGAAGCTATGTCCATAGGTTTTATTTTGGCTAAATTGTAGGGTGCCAAAACCATTTTTACACAAGCTACTTTAAACATGAACAACCAAGCACCTTCATGTGTAGACAATAGTTGAGAGCAAATCAATTGAGAGAAAAAGTGGGTGTAGTGTGTGTTCTCAAACATTTGGTTAGCTTAATTTGGCTAATGGTTGTGCAAAACAAATAGTATGTTTGGCTAATAAAACTGTGTCCACAGTATTTTGGCTAAATGTTGTAGTCCAGAAGAATTTGACTCATAAAGCTGTGTCCCCAAGCTTTATTGTTGCTTAAATTTAGGGTGCCAAAGTCTTTTCACACAAGATAGCTACTTGAAACATAAAAAAACAAAGGTCCTTCTTGCATAGACACTAACTGAGAGCAAATGAATTGGGAGAAAGAGTGGGTGTGGTGTGTGTTCTCAAACACTTGGTTAGCTCAATTTGACCTATAACTGGTGTAATACAAATAGTATGTTTGCTGTGTCCACAAGATTTGATTAAATGTTGAAGTCCAGAACCATTTGTTTAGCTAAATTTGGCTAATAAATGGTGTGATACAAATTAGATTGTTGGCTAATAATGCTGTGTCCACAGTATTTTGTCTAAAATGTGCCAAAATCGTTTCACACAAGATAGCTACTTAAAACATGAAAAAAACAAAGCTCCTTCATGCATAGACAATTAATTGAGAGTAGCAGTGGCTGTGGTGTTTTTTCTCGCAGCTGATGTGTGGAAAATTTTAACATTTCACCATTCATTCAGGGGCAAAAAGAAATTACGAGGAGTTTACAAAACACATGTCAGAGTAATCAGATCAAAAACCATAAATCACAACAGTATGGTATTTGTAGCGCCAAAAATGAGACTTGTAGAGAGGTTTGACTAACTGTTAAAAAAATAAATGGGCCAATGTTAGTGCATTCCTATGAGAGAGAGTTCTGGTCACAATAGTTTTAGATACTACTGCACTTTATCCGAAGCAGTATAAAAGTCTACATGTTATCAAGTCTATAAAACATTGAATTAAGTAGACAACAATAGGCTTTCTCTGCTATTAGTCAGTTGCTAAACTGGAGCGGCTCCATTACTGCTTCTTGAGAATATAGGCTACACATTGTGAGGTTTTACATCTGGAATAATAAAAAAAAGACTTGTCCTATTTATTTATTTATCCATTTATTTACATTATAGCCAAATATAAGTCTGATGAAACCCGCAGGCTCGAGTTTTACAATGACTCAAACCCGACTGGTTTCAGGCTTTTGAAATGTGTGTTAGATGTGGTGGTGTAATGGCCTGTATGTGTGGCACCAGGCCGTAAACAACCCCAAAGAGTTTCCTGGAACTAAAAAAAAAAAAGAATCTGATCCAGCGAGTATCTGCTTGTTCTGATTATGATTCACTCTCACAAAGTTCTCACAAAGTCAGTGTCGTGCAGTCACTGACTGAAGCCAGGACTCCACATTGTATTTGCTGTGTGTGCAGCCATGTGTTCAGTTCATGGTTGGGAGAAAATGTCCCCAAAATGACAAAAAACCTGGATATTATGGGGACATTTGGCCGATCCCCAGAATCGAAAATGTTATTTGTCCATGTATTTGTTTTGTATTCTTCCTTTTGTTTTATTTAGCTAATTATGGGGAGCACATGTTCCCAGAATGGTGAAAACCATGATCATGACATTTGCCTGGTCCCCTGGTAAACAAATGATATTTATCAATTTATTTTGTATGCTTTCTTCGTTCTTTCCTTTATTACATAAACAGTATCATTGAGCTTATATAGGAGAGAAAGTGTACCGGTACCCAGAATGATGAACAGTTTGGCAATGTGGGAACATATGGCTGGTCCCCAAGAAACGAATGTTATTTATCCATGTATTTATTTTGTATTCTTGGTTCCTTTCTTCCTTCTTTTCTCGTTCTTCCTTCCTTCCTTCCTTCCTTTTTTCCATGAATTTGGCTGATTGTAGAACCAAATAGCGGTAATGAAAAATATGATTAGTCTTATATTCTGAGGACATTTGTTTGGTCCCCATATGATAATGTTATCAATTCATTTCTCTTTTTTTTCTCCATCTATCTCTCCTTCCTTCGTTCATTTGTTCCTTTTAATTATTTGTGTGTTAAACTGATTGTGGAGAAAAGTTGTGATCAAAATGATGAAAACTTTATCATTAGTCTGCAGTCTGTTTATTTGGGTTCTTAGATTTTTTTTTATTCATTCCTTCCTCCCTGCCTTCTTTTCTTCTTTTCTTACTTACTACCACATATTTAGCTTACTGTGTGGCACAGCAATCCCAAATGTAATGAAATAAATTACATTTGAGAAACATATTCAGAGGACTTCAGAAAAAAAACATTTTCTTTATTTGATTGTGTATTTATTTAAACTAATTTCTTTACACGTTATTACTTTTACTTTAAGAAAAAAAATGCAGAACTTAAGTAATACAGAAGCTGATGGGACTAACCAACCTCACTCCGAACAGGAACTTGCGTGTGTGTATGAGCGTGTGCGTGTACGTGCGTGTCTGTGTGTGTTTCTGTGTATGACTGTATGAGCTGTGTAAATTAAGGTCAGCAGACAGATCAAAACATTTGGTTTCCTTCTCACCTCTCACCCGCAGAGTTTTCATGATCAAAACAGTGAAGCTTTACCTGTGATTATGTAGTAATTCAGCCCTGGATTTAGAAGCTGTTTTTATGTGTGAGAAACACTTGAGAGGCTAATTTTAGCTGTAAAGGTAAAAAGCAAAAAAAAAAAAAAAAGTGAAACTGTGTATTGGTTTTCAGAAGGATCTATAATAGAGAAGTCAGTGCCTGTTTACATGTTTCTTATGTCACTCATATGTGAATAAAAGAGGTGCGTGTTTATGTGTTCAAAGTGAATAAATGTGAATATTTAAGTTCAATAAGGTATGTATACCATATACACTAGTTCTAGATGTTTGTAAGCATTCTACTTAATGCATGCATTTAGCATCCATCACTTTTAAGTTGCTGAATTCTATCAAAACAAACTATTATATTATAATATTATAATATTATGGTCACAATCATACTCATGATAAAAGAATTTAAAAAGTGCTTTGATTGTTAAAAAAAATATTTAAATTGTGTCTGTATTCACATTTTTGCCTGAACTAAATAAATATATAAAACTAAATAAATATATAAAACATTATTGAATGTTCAGGCTTCAGGTTTCCTCTCATAAACCTCTGTTACACTTTTACTATAATATTAAAATTTAAAAAGCATTAATTCTACCATGTGATAGTATAACAAGGTAAAAAAAAGGCCCTAGTCTCTTTGCTGGGCACATCACACTACACTTATTTTAATTTCTCCCTCCCAAATATAAAGGGAAATACTAGCATTTCAAGGCACAATTTGTTAGTGTATGTTTAGCGAGGAGCATATATGCAGCAGTGCTGCTGGAGTTCTTAAACACCTCAGTATTATAGCTGGACTTATCTCTAAAAGTATGATGCTTCAGCCCATACTGCAAGACCTTTGTATGAGATAACGTACTGTATCTGACATGTATCTGATGTATATCTGATGAAGGCTGGAACCGTTGGCTGAAACCATTCATTTTTTTAATTAAATAAAGAAGTCTATTTTTGCTATTTTATGCACCATTTTTATAAAAAAATGTTTTAGGTTTTTGGTTGCACCTTATTCAAATAGTTGGTTGAACCAAGAAGTAACCATCAGGGTAATTTTGTTTCAAATATTGAAAAGTATGATTAATAGTAAAAGTAAAGTACTCTAAATGAATAAAAGCAACTGAAATCACCTGGTCATATAGTACCTTAACGAATAAGAAGTTAATGTTGTATGCATAGATTCTTAATTAGCATGAAGCAAATTTCTTGTGATACAATATATGTTGCATATCAGTGTTTGTGGTTATCAGTTCCTGTCCTGTTAATTTCCTCAGGAATCTGATGTACAATTCTGAACGCACTATTAAGCAAATACAGTCGAAATACCTTGGAATACCTTGATACAGTAGAAAACAATAGCACACTTGGAAACTGAAGAACTCGGTGATGATTCAGGTAGCAGTAAAACAGTAAAATATGTTCTCTTGTCTTTTGTAAATGTTGTCTTTTGGTGATGGGTATGTTCTGAAACAGGATGTGGGTTCAGACATGGCCTCAGCATTTACTGCAATGATTTGCAGAAGGAGCGTCAGATATGAGGCCACTCTTATCTGGCCTCATATCTATAGTTGAAGAACTGTATAAAATGTTCTTGGCTGTACTTCAGCCAACTATGTTTGAACATGTTGAGACAAATGAGACTAACTACTTCCAAAGAAGACCTGCTATTGGTTACTCAAGTCAAGTAGTAACAAGTAGAGAAGCTGAGCTTTTGTAATCTCATTTTTTAGGTTTTTGCAATAGTGAAAGGTAACCAGACACCCTTAAGGTATGAAATCCAGACCCCTTTGCTTACATACTGTATGCATTCAGCTGTGCATACACACACACAGTATACTTGTACAGTGACCTATAAGCGGGGTTCCTGCGGGTCCTTAAAAAGTTTTAAAATGTCTTAAATCAAAATCTGTGTACTTAAGGTCTCAAATTGTCTTAAATTTACGGTAAATTTTCTGTAGGTATTACATTTTAGACAGTGCATTTAATGCCGATGGGAAAAACACAGTAGGGGGGGGGGGGGTGCTGGCGCAGAACTTCAGGTGAGAACGAGGGTTGTTGCTGGCGGAATATGAAATAAAATAGTGCGTGCATCGCGTGGGGGACAAAAACTTTACAGTGTGTCCCAATTTAAGGGCTGCATCCTTCAGAGGCTGTATTAGAAGACAGATTGCGTCACAGCTGCGCAGTAATACACCGGCTCTGTGGGTCGCATCCTTCAGAGTATGCTGCCTGTGAATTGGGACACACCCCGACACGAGCTGACTCTGGAAAGGAAATATGCACGTGAGGCGCAATATTTTGACGGCACCCCCGATGAAGCCAGACGGCACCCCTGGTTGAGAAACACTGGTCTACTCTCTACTGTGGATGGTAATGCCTTGTATGACACATTCCCAGTATAGAAGCAACACTGTGGATCAAGGAATGTTAAATGTCAGCTTTAAATTAATAAAAATGGAAATAAAATAATGTCCCATCCATCTGTCACTCACTGTCAGGCCTCACTGTAACTCTAACTGACTTTGTTTGCCATGAGCACGCTGGCCAGTGTTCAACTTCTCTCACAGGTAGTGCTGGACGGGATGATCAAAAATGTTTATCACAGTATTTTGCAAGAATCTGACAGTTTTACGATATATCACTGTATTTTTTAAATTATTTATTTATATATTTTTTTCATGACTGGGCTTAAATATAGGGTTGCGACTTACTGTACTGTAAGGACTATTGGGTTTACTTTTTCCTATAAAATTATACAATATATGAAGAAATCAGATTTCATTAGCAGGAAAAACAGCTAAAGAATGTAAACAATAGACTTTGAAAAGAGATACGCCAACAACTCTGGATTTGTACAACTCTGTACAAATCTAAATATTTTAAATAGTTTCATAAACACTATTAAAAAAAATGTTTAAATAGTTTTTCTCAAATGTTCTATTGCCCAAGTTAGAAACAAGTGTAGTATTAGCTTACATACATTATTATTATTAAAGCCATTAGAGGCATTAAATTATTCAAGTAGCTGTTTTTCAGTTTGTTACAGTTCCCTTGGTTCTCCAGTTAACAAATAAATTCAGTTCAGTGTGCATTAATATTATCCTTCAAGCTACATTGTTAATATATTTAAAAGGGCGGCAGTTACTTACTTATTGCGGTGACTCCAGTGTGTTAGCTTGTTATGCTAACTAGCTAGTGTTAACTAGCAAACTGTCCCAGTGTGCTTTTTTGGCAAAGCTGTTCTAAACAGCGCTTTGAAGCGTCTCTAGTGGTATCTGAAAAATGCATACCGGCACAAATGTCCCCTCCGTTGTACTGTAAGAACCGGTTTACTGCCCATCACTGCTTACAAGATATCACCTCACAACTTATACGGGTGTGTGCATTTCCATGCCGCACCCTAAGGTCACACTTAAGTTAAGTTGATAAGTTGACACGCAGCTATCCCATGATTTTTGGCATGTCAACCATGTAATGTCACTCTGTGGGTTGATTATTATTATTTCCCCAGACAGGGATCAGGTCTAGTTCTGCACTCCACTCTTTCTTCCCATTTGAATGCAGTTTAGTCCAGGATTAATCATTAAAATTGTCCCTATATGTGTCCAATATGTACCACATGGTCTAATTAAGTCTAATATAAAGAAAATATTGATTTCCCAAACTAGGATTAAGCCTAGTCATAGACTATATTTTCTTACAATAGAAAATCTTCATTCAAAATACTGCTTAGTCCAAGACTAGGAATAATCCATGCCCAGGAACCTGCCCCAAAGTCACTGTGGTGGTGCGCTGGTCTTATTTTACTGCTGCAGTAATTTTACACATGTCTTCAGTAAAAGACAATCAAAACCTTCATGTAAATGAGCTAATGCATATTAATAACCTATCCTCAGCACCTGTCTGGGTGTCAAAATGGACCAAGAATCTCATAATCAGTACAACAGACTCTGAATGAAGCTGAATCAGAATTCTAAACAGCAACAAATAAACAGCAGAACAGTCAAAAAATGGTGACAAGAAAAGAAAAATAATAAAGCATCCAGATCACAAAGTGTTTCAAACTGTCACAAACTGCATGGATGTGGGTGTCAGAGGATGACTTTTTTTTTTTAAATCGTGACTGAGCACAAAAAACAACATATATCTTTAAAGTCTATTTCAGTCTTTTTTTATTATTCAGATTTTTTTCAAATCCTGATCCTTTCAACACTGTAGTACAGAGACACCTGCACAAGTGTGACCTTCATTGAAGAAAGCCTCTCCTGCAACTTCACCACAAACATCAGCATCAGATGTTTTCAAGTATATATATATATATATATATATATATATATATATATATATATATATATATATATATATATATATATATATATATATATATATATATATATATATAATAAAGCCTCATTCATTTAGCAAATTGTGCTATATTGAAACTGAAATAAAAACAAAAAAATAGGCAGAATACCAAAAACAGAACATGTTTTTCTGTTTTTTTTTGTTCCTGTTCCTTAATAGAATACACTGGAATATGACCTAAAACAAAACTATTATTGCTTAGTATAAATTGTTGCCTTTTCACATATTTGACAGAACATCGAAAGTGCTTTTTTACACTTTTGGTTGCCAAATATTCGGCACACCGCAAGACACAACTCTGTTTAAAACCATTTATGTTTGTTTAATTCATTTAGAATATTTAAAAATATTTTATTCCAATTCCAATGTCTGAGTCATCCTACTAAAAGGTCATATATTTTCAAAAGAGCATGAATGCATGTTAGCTAAGCCTTAGAGTGTATTATAAACTTTTTTTTGACTACATCACTTTTTGTGAATTGTGTATCATCTAGAATCAAGAGTTTCCCCCTAGTAAATGTGATTTCACTGGCTGTTGCATGGTACAAATGGCCTTTTCCAGTTTCTAATGAAGAAAAAATTTAACTTTTCAGCCACAATGAGAGTTAAAAGTAAAAGGCATATTTAGTGACAAAAGGGCACAACATTTCCCTTTAGCCACAGCCACATCATTAAAGGTTTTTCAAAGCGGATTGGTATTTATGATGTCTTTTGCCTCACAATCCTGCTACTGAAACCCTCACTCACTGCGGTCATCTATTTCCCTACTACTCAGCTCAGCTAAGACAAATGTCAAATTGGATTTACATAAAAGTTGCATGAATTTCAGTCTATTTTTTCAGACTGAGTCACCGTGCTGTATTAAAATGGTCCAGTTCAGAAATGAATTGAATCTGTTTTTTGTTTTGTTTTTTTGCCACATATAACAAACAAAGGTTTGTTCCACTTTTTTATTTTTTATATACCTATTTGCTGTATAAATCTGGCCTTTCACCATTTGAAATGTAAAATATGGAAATAAAGAAGAAGAATATATAAGAAATATCATATTTTACGTAATGCCTTTTGGAAATCAGATCATCTTTTACTTGTGTAGCCTTGCTTTTCACAGTAACCGAGACTGCCACTGTAAATCGTAAATCAGTTAGTTGAGCATAGGCATTGGTGAGCATGGGTCAAAAGACTCTTACCAGGGAAATGATTCAACAGATTTAACAAATACACACACATGTTTTTGTGGTACATTGTTGTGGTTTAAATTGTTAATGTCCAAACACCAACAGCAAAATAACAAACGGGTAGCAGTGCCACATATCAGTGTCAAAATAGGCTGGTATTCATTTATACATGATAATATGTTGTTCTAAGTGACTTGGCAAGTCAACTGTTGTGTAAATAGGTGTTAGGGTGTTAAGAGTCTGTTCTATAGTAAAGCATCTTGGAGCACTATGGCAGTGTATGAAAATCTTGTCTGAAGATTTTGGGCCAGGTGGAATTATTATTATTATTATTATTATAAAGATAACAGGAAGTTAAAGACAATAGGGTCTATAGGGCCAAAAGTCCACATCCTTTATTAATCAGTGAGGAGGGAGTGGTCTCCCATCATGCTGGAGAAAATCTTACTGTAATGCATTGTAGTATAAGCTTTTAATAAAGTGGAGCTACTGTACGCTGCTCTGAATATCTCACCTGCTTTTCCCCATTTAGTAAGCAGATGAAAGCTCAATGGAGCGACAAAGTGTATTAATGAGACTTTCACGGCTGATTTACTCCCTTGAAGTGTAATGGCCTCCTGAGCACAATTCTGTGCTTTTCTTTGGCTGTCCGACAGGGAAAATTGAGGGAAGTGAGGAAAAGCCAATATAACACACACACACACTCATATTTTCTCTCTCTCTTATTTTGCTGTTTTTTCTACAGTGAGGGCGAGCTGAGCACTTCCAGACTAATGGTCAATGGCAGTGAGAAGGCTGTTGGCAAGAGCCTGCCTGCCTATTTGCAGTCCGAAGACTGGAAGGTCAACGCTACTCTAGTCGCCATGATAAGGTGAGTGAGAAGAGAGGCGGCTCCGTCTGAAAGCTGCCATTAAGCATTATCTGTGTCACCGACTTTATGAGCCCATGGCTCGGCCTTCCCTGAAAAATCAAGGTCACTTACCTCATTTAGCAGAGCGCTGGCATTTGGAACGCTAAACCTTTGCCCTCGCTCCCAAACACTACTGAATATTTCAGCATTAAGTTGTTTGAGTGGAAGTTGACATTAGAGGAGGCACTACTTATACGTCTGATATGGATAATGGAGCCTTAACTCTTGACAGATACCGATTTAGCTTTTAAGGAGGGAGGTGTTTTACTTCAGCTGACTGTCTAAAAGTCTGAAAGCACTTTTTACTTAAACTGCTTAACCACATAAGAAGGAAAACATACTGCCAGCAGCATGATTAAACTAAAGCACAAAATAAAAAAACTAAATGCAGTTAAAAAGACTGTGGAACTTGGTGGAATGCCGAGTGGTCCAGTGGTTTAAAGTTCTGCCACTATAATCGGGAGATCATCAGTTCGAATCACGTTCATGTAGCTTGCCATCAGCTGCCGGAGCCCTGAGAGAGCACAATTGGCCTTGCTCTCTCTGGGTGGGTAGTTGGTGCTCTTTCCCCTTATCACTCTAAAGGGTGATGTCGATCAGCGCAAGGTGTCTGTGAGCTGATGTATTGGAACCGAGTTGCTGCACTTTCCTTCGAGCACTTTATAATGCAACTCTGAGACAGTGGCTGACTTCACGTGCTTCACATGTTCAGCACCTGGCTTTCGTTTAGACTGGAGGTATCAACACCAACATATTTTCTCCACCAAGTATCTTGCATCTAAAAAACATTCACAAGCTTTGACTAGCGCTTTCGTTAGTGGATTTGGTTTTGGAATTTGTCTCTTTCCAGCTCTCTTTTCTTTATGCTGTATTTTCTTATTTTCTGGATCCATGAATCAAGACTCTCATCCTAAACACAGTTTGACAATCTAGAGCCTCTTTTAAGCAGCTAAAAGACACTTTCTATTGTGTGACCTACTTAGTTTCTTCTTTATGCTGTACTAAAAGAAATTCTTTGATCTATCAGGCTTGGTTAAATAGGATTTCTTTAATGGAAACCTGGCTGTTGAGTTGACGTGTCCTTGTTTAAATTCTTATATCGGATAAAACGTTTCTGCGGGTATTGTTTCAATTCCGTTTTTGGATCGGTGCCATCTTTTAATGCTCCCCAGTAATAAGGAAAAGATGATGAATATTGTTTGATTTTGAGCAGCTGTTGGAAAGAGCCTAATTGGATTATGTGGAACATCCCATGCCCAATTCCAGTGTGCTTTTTCTGCATGTTTGATGTGTGCTAAATGAAAGACGGCGTGTTCTAGGTGTGCGCCGCTCGTCTCTTTGTGCTAAGAATAGTGCCGACTGCTGGGCCCCGTTTACTCACAGAGGGAATAGTTAAACCAGGACTGCTGAGACACACAACGCAGACTGGGCTTAAAGTTTCCCAAAAGCACTGTCATCATCTCAGTCCACATATCCTGTTTTTCCTTCAAGTCTAGTCAAGTCAAGTAGTTTTATTGTCAATGCTGCATATGTACAGGACATACATAGAATTGAAATTACGTTACTCTCCTTCCCAATTTTACAGCAAGTACAGATAATGGATAATAAAGAAAAAGGGGAGACACTATGTGTACAATACAGCAGCAGGGACACAGACATACATGAGACAGAACAAGGTGCAGTAGTGGTGGGGGTGAAATAGATATATAAATAGAAATAAAAAGAAATAAAAATATAATCTAAATGAGTGGGAGACACTATATGTACAATACAACAAAAACACAATAGACATTTGTGAGACAGAAGATAATAGTGCAATATTAATGGTGATTAAGATCAAGTGACAATATAAATAGAACCCGTATAACAGTAGTGCAAATGTTGTATCTAGCTTAAGGCTGGTAAAGTTCTTAAAGTTCCCAGTTCTTGGGGAATTAAAGTGTGTATGACAGTGCAGCGTAACAGTAGTGCAGGTATTGGGTGTGTAGTGCAGGTCCTTTTACAAAAGTTACAGTACTGTGTGTGTTCTAGTGCAGAGTTTCAGTACTGTGTTGGTGGGAGGGTGTGGGGTCAGGATTGGGATGGGGGGTAGAGCAGGAAGAGAGTTCAGCATTCTCACAGCCTGATGGATGGGGCTGTCTCGCAGTCTGCTAGTCCTAGACCCGAGACTCCGCAGTCTTCTCCCTGATGGCAGCAGGCTGAAGAAGCTGTGTAGTGGGTGGGAGGGATCTCCTGCCAGACGGAGGGCTTTCCGTGTGAGGCGGGAGCTGTACAAGTCCTGAAGGGAGGGGAGAGAGGTGCCAACGATCTTCTCAGCTGCTCTCACGATGCGCAGGAGGGTCCTGCGGCAGGATGCTGTGCAGGCCCCGTACCACACGGTGAAACAGCTGGTCAGGATGCTCTCGATGGCCCCTCTGTAGAAAGTGGTCATGATGGGGGTGGGGGCTCCAGCTCTTCTCAGCTTGCGTAGAAAGTAGAGACGCTGGTTTGCCTTCCTGGCCAGTGATGCTGAGTTGGTGCTCCAGGAGAGGTCCTCTGTGACGTGCACACCCAGGAACTTGGTGCTGCTCACCCTCTCCACAGCAGTTCCGTTGATGGACAGAGGAGTGTGCAGTGTGTGAGTTCTCCTGAAGTCCACAACAATCTCCTTGGTCTTCTCTGTGTTCAGAGAGAGATTGTTGTGTTTGCACCAGGAGGCCAGGCGGCTCACCTCGCTCCTGTAGTGTGACTCATCGTTGTTGCTGATGAGACCCACCACCGTCGTGTCATCCGCAAACTTTTGCTGCTTTGCATAGCCTTGCAGGTGCAGAAATGCTAGATTAACCCTTCAAGGCACGGTGGACAGTGTAAGATACTGCAAATATGCTGCACTAATAATTACTATATTATTATTATTTCATTTTTATTCTGCTTTTTATTTTATACAAAATCAGGGTCATATGTTACAGTTTACAGATATATTTGTTTCTACTGAATGTATAAATCTCATTTATACTAGTTTAATAGAACATAAACTAACCTGCATGTGTGGCTACCCTAAAAAAATCACAATCCATATCTGCGTTTATTTAATGGTTTGTAATGTATGTTTTTCAATATTTATTGAATCAAAATTTCCAACAGAGCACAGTATTGATCAGTATATTCAATATTTTCATTTAATCAGCCAGATTATTTTGGTTATTTAATGTTGTATGTATCCCTAAGTATTTCCTGATAGAAAATCAGATGTATATCAGTTTTCCAAACCCAGTGAAACAGATGTAAATGATTGGCAGCAGCAGGGGATACAGAAGCTCAATACAAGTGTCAGTAGCAACAGCAGAATAAGCTGTTTGGCATTGGCAGAAAAGATTTAGCTAATTTTTCATGGGTGCAGCCCACATACTTAGCTTGGCTGCTCATCCCACAAATGCTCCTTACAAATATGACACTAATTAAAAGAGAAATTAACAGGCTTTCCAACGGTAAATGACTTAATGCCAAGAAGTATTGTTTTAACAAAGAACTGATCTTCCAAATACAGATTCTCTTACTTTTTGTACTATGTTTTTATTAATATTGTCCTGTTTTACAATCCACTGCACTACAATCCCCAGCATGCACTACACCCTCTTTCTCCAAAAAAAAAAAATTAGTGTTACCGTCTCAAGCCCTGTCTAGACGGGATTATTTCTCAGGGGGACAACTGTGAAAAATATACAGACTTCTACTTCTACTTCTTGTTCTGTGACACCGACTCTTTAACTGTCACTCCTCTACACCTCTCAGACCACTTCTTCATGCAACTCAACGTTCGCATTTCGAAAAAACCCACAGCTACTCCTACTATGGTCTCGTTCCGCCGAAATCTTCGAGATCTCCCAGCAGACCAGTACTCCTCGCTGGTGACTGACAATATGCCTCCATGAGGCTCATTTTCATCACTCAATGTTAATGATGCCACTGATACTGATACAATGCGCTGTCATGGTTCAGATCGTACCTCACTGGGTGCTCGTTCAGGGTGTCATGGCAAGGACGGCTGTCCCCAGCCCACTCGTTACCCACTGGGGTTCCCCAGGGTTCGGTACTGGGACCTCTTCTCTTCTCAATATACACCACCTCTCTAGGTCGGGTTATCCGCTCACATGGTTTTTCCTACCACTGCTTTGCTGACGACACTCAGCTATACCTGTCGTTCTCACCAGATGATCACTCAATCTCTGCACGAATATCACAGTGTCTCTCAGACATATCCGCATGGATGAAGGAACATCACCTCCAACTAAACCTCTCAAAGACTGAACTTCTGGTCATACCAGCAAAACCTTCTATTCAACACAACTTTGCCATAACCATCGGCTCTCTCTCTCTCACCGGCAAAGGTTGCTAGGAACCTGGGTGTTCTGGTTGATGACCAGCTTCTCTTCACGCACCATGTGGCCTCAGTTGCTCGATCCTGCCGCTTTGCGCTTTACAACATCGGAAAAATTCGACCGTTTCTGACGCAACAGGCCACCCAACTCCTGGTACAAGCTGTGGTAATCTCACGCCTCGACTACTGCAATGCCGTACTAACTGGCCTCCCGGCCTGTGTAGTAAAACCACTACAGATGATTCAGAATGCAGCAGCACGTTTGGTCTTCAACCAACCAAAACGGGCACATGTCACTCCGCTGCTCATTGAGCTCCACTGGCTACCGGTTGCTGCTCGCATCAAATTCAAAGTGCTTACAATTGCCTACAAGGTGATGACAGTACAGGCTCCTTCCTACCTGCACTCGCTCCTGAAGGCTTACGCTACCTCCCGGCCGCTGCGCTCCTCCAATGAACGTTGCCTCGCTTTGCCAAACATTCACACAAAGCAATCCAGACTGTTCTCATGCAGAGTTCCCCAATGGTGGAACAAACTACCTTCCACTACCAGATCAGGAGAATCTCTCGCTATCTTTAAGAAACTCCTGAAGACAGAGCTCTTCAAAGAGCACTTACTCTACTAAATTCTAACCTCATCTCCTTCTTCCTCTTCTCTACTCCTCTATCCCATTATTTCCCTCTGACCTCCTTAAGGCCCTATCTATAGATGCTTTATTTTTAACTTCTATTATTTTTGTACTTAACCTCTTCTATTATTTGCACTTCAATATTGTAAGTCGCTTTGGACAAAAGCGTCTGCCAAATGTAATGTAATGTAATGTAATGTACTTCTACTAATAAAACACTTGCATCATGTTCAGTAGCTCCTCCATTTCCACCTGCTGTCGTGTTTATGTGGATCTCTGTGGAAACGCGCGCCCAAGGATTATTACGGTGCGTGGCAGTGGACAAATAGCCATCATCTTGGCAGGACTAAAATTACCTTACGACCACAAGGTTCAGTGAAAAAGAGTAGGTAATTCAGCCTGTAATTTTCTCAGAGGACGTCTGATAAAAACACCTAGATGGTCGTTCCAGACAGGACTAAAATCACAGAGAATCCCCCCCATAAAGGAAAAATTACCCCAGGAACCTGTGAGAAACTAATCCCCTCCGGATAGGGCTTTAGTGATTTTGTTGCTTTACTTAATAACTTTTCATACCCCTTTTAGGAAGTTATTTAATGAAAAGTGAGTAGGAACATTTTGTACAACCTTACACAGAGAAGAATCACCCAAACTGCCCAGTGTTCTCTTTCTTTCTCCTCAGAAAAGATGGCAGGTGTGTAGTATAAGTAAATAGATCCGTTTAACAGATCTATATCTGGTGTTTGTTTTGTTATATACATATATACATATATTTTACATTATTATTTTAAATACTAATGTAATATTTCAAGGTCTGTTTGCCAATAGAACATATACTGTATGTTAGCAGTTTTGGCAAATTTAATATATAGACAATGCACAGTAGTTTATATAGCCAATGGTTATTTAAAATGAATGTAAAAACCCTGACAAAACACAATCTTATTAAATGTATTTTTCAATATAGCACGTTATTGAGACACACCTGTTTAATGCTTTGAGAAATTGAAGAACCAGAAGTTAAGAACTTCTCCTGTTGCTTGCTGAGGTTTAGGGTTAAGGTTGTGTTGGTTGATTAGCACAGCAGCAGTCAGCTAGCAACATACAAAGAACTGTTCTTAATGCGGTTTGGTAAGCCGTGCATGCGCAGAATGACCATGCTGTTTATGTGCATCATTTGCAGGTTAACACTGGTCTGCTTCCTCCTTCTGTATTCTTTATTGTTGTTTTCGAATCTCACTGCGGACATTCAAAGAGGAACTGGGATGAGTAGCAAACAAAAAAAAACCTTTAATATTCAGACTAACACATGACCTTTAATGGTCTGCTGTGTGTGTTTGTCTAAAGGGATATCTAATCTCTATATGCTGCATTTGTAATAGAAGCCAGTGGGCTTCTATTAATGCTGGAGTATTTCATTTGTAACCAGCATGAATTATTTAGTATTGGTTATGAAACTGATACAGAAGCTATGTAGTCTTTAGAATGTGTGTAAATGAAGTGGGTTAACTCTTTAACCCTTAAAAAGAACCATAGAATACATTTCTGAAAGAGTTTGGATTGATACATGTTGTATAAATTATAGAGATGCACCAAAATGGACATTTTTGCACAAAACCAAACAAAATGCAGTATCTGACCACAGGCTAAATACTGAACTAAACGTATTTTTGTCTTTCTTTTAGAAGAGAAAGCATTTACAAAACTGTAATTGAAAAACATTTAACATTTTTGTTAAAATGTTTAACATTAATGTTTTAAACTGGTTTACCCAACAGTGCTATTTTATCACAAATTTACCTTAGCAGTGCTGTTCCAGTCATATATTTTCCACAGAACTCCGTTTTATTCATAAATGTACCTTTGCTGTACTACACAAGTCTGATGCAAATGAAATTTACAAATAGAAACCAAGCTGATTTTTTGGTAAGAACAGATGCTAATGTTACACTAGCTCAGTTCTGTACAGCTAGTATCTTTTTGTGAAAGGGTATTAAACTAATACATAGTATGATAAGTTGTGCATAATGCTTTATTTTTATTGCTTTTATGCTTTATGCTTTTTTTTAAGTTTTTAAATTGGATTGTAAACCAATCTGAATGTTAACTTTTTTTTTTTTTTTTTAGTTCCCAATTTACAAGCCCAACCCACTCATTAGGACTCCCCCTATCACTATGCCTCCACTGATTCATGTGAAGTTAGACTCTTTTGCTGCTGATGAGCATTGCCAGGTAGCATCACAGCGCACTCTGAGGAAAGCGCAGCAACTTGGTTCTGATACATCAGCTCACAGGCGCCTCGTGCTGATGGACCTTACCCTTTGGTGTGATGAGGGGAAAGAGCGCAATCTACACGCCCAAAGAAAGCAAGGCCAATTGTGCTCTTTCAGGGCTCTGGAAGCCGATGGCAAGCTGCATGAACAGGATTCGAACTGACAATCTCCTGATTATAGGGCAACTCCTAGCTTGCTGGTCACTCAGAGCCTTTGTTTGTTTAACTTTAGCACCATCAACTTCCAAGTAAAGGAAACATGTCACTGACTTTAATAAGAATGAAACGTACTGATTTTACTTTCACAAAGGGCTTCTAGAGGGGGAAAAAAGCCTCTAGGACCAGGATTCAGAAACACTCCTTTAACTATACCTCAGTCTGCTCAGTCTAGTTACTGAATAATAAACCTTAGGCTCTAACAAGCCTTAGAATTGATTAAAATCATATAAAAGAAAACCATCTGAAATCTCTGGCACAGGTTGGCAGCTCTCTGACGTTCATCTGCGTTTGAGAAAGTGTAGACAGCTGATCTTATCATCTCCCAAATGTTCAGCATATTGTAATTACAAAGCGCCACGCTATCTGCCTGGTGTTTGGGGAAATGTCACGCTCTGTTGACACTCCAGACACCTTGGACGTGTGTCACAAACACTTCCTCATTAGCCGCTCGTAACGTCTCGCTCATACTGTCTCATTTATTAGATTCAGAGGCGCCTGCAGGGCTTCTGTCTCTGAGTCACGCTGGTGATTTAAGATTGCATTTGGAAATATCCTGGGGCCTCGGAGAATGAGATAATCTAGAGTGTAGGCCTACACCATGAGCTGAACACGTGGAGACAAGCAGAAGTTTTTACATTTTGTAGAGATTAAATTAAACCAACATTTTTTACTAAAACAGAACATAATTTACCATTAAATAAATTAAATAGTATAAATGTATTTGTGTCTATAACACCGTTTAAAATATTTATTGAACACCTAAACATTTTAATATCCCAGCAGACATACCAACAAAGCATAACACGTGCCGAGTTTCCTGCAGCAGTATCAGCAAGATGACTGACGATATAACACCCAGACCACACCCTCACCCCATCAACAGCCAAAAAATGGTGAATTGCAAGCAACGCTGCTTGTTTGTTTTAAGCCTTATTTCAGTGTTTCCTCTAATGGTGGAAGCGATGGCTAACCCAGCAGTGCAGGGAGTGAGGCAAAGCTGGCAGCAAGCGACATATGACAAGTTCAGGGTTTAAGTTAATTAAAAAAAGAGAACTTTACAAGTTCTGCAAATTACACGAATGCAACAAAATACAGTCTTCAGGCTTATTTTTCATTCATGGTATAATTTTACTACCTCTTTACATTCTAGCAGCTTTCCAGCTGAGAGATACAAGCTGTACAGGCCTGGGATATTTGTGTTAAATAACTAAGCCTTGGCATCTGTTTGTTTTCCAAAAATCTACAAAAATTCCTTTCTCTGTGTAAAAAGGTTTGCTAGTTACATTTAACTTGAGTAGCACTGCTGAGGTAAATTTATGAATGTAATAGCACTACTAAAGTAAATCTATGATTGAAAAAGCAGTGCTGGGGTAAATGGATTCCGCTTTGTTGGTATGTCTGCTGTGATATTGAATATGTGTGTAGTGTTTTAATTACTTTTTCTTTAAAAGGCAAGACTAGAAATATACGTTAATTCAGTGGTGAAAAAAGTGACAAAGTAAATGATCACTTTTTGAATGTTTAATTTTCCTTTTAGCTTTAATTCCCACTTACTACCTAGAACTACCCCACCACCTCATGCTACCAAGAATGGAGAGTAAACACTAGCACTACACGCTTCCTCTAAAGTACCACTTCATCTTATCAAACTGGAACTAGTACAGCTCAACACATTTAGAGGAGAACAGTAACTATCATTTCTGTTCTGATAGCTAACTATAGAGCATCCATCCTGCCCAGCACTGCGTCGGAGTGATACTACTCATTCAGACAGAGCTCTGTTAAAACCTGTTTATACTTGCTATTAAAATTTGTTTTGTATCTAGACGTGTCTGGATGTACTTTGATAGTATTCTGTTTTATATTCGTCACTAAAAGCGCCCCAAGCATAACCAGATGAGATCAGATTTTACTTTCTCTTTTTCCCTTTTTTAATTTCACTTCCTTTTAGTAAAAATGGTTTTGTCATCAAAATTGCCCCGTGGGTGACCGTGGTCAGTTCAGAGGAACAGTGGTGGTTCTATGTGTCATGGAAAAAGAGGTGATTTTCATAATCCTGGAATAGCTATAGCAGAAAATTCAAACCAAGACACGCATGCGCACACAAACACATACAGAGTGAGTGAGATAGAGAGAGATTAGTAGATAGAAGCCAACATTCACAGTAGGAAGTACTCATATTAACTTTTTTTTTATCAGATGTATTTTTACTATTTTGCTGTTTTTTTGTCTAAGGTGACGTTGAAGGAACATCTGAATTTGGTTTAAATGATGACAATTGTAATCCAATCACAATGCATCTTGGGGGTCTTTACTACTAGCTTTTTATGCTATCAAGTGAAATCCAAATGTGCTCTGATCACTAAAACACATTGCTTGCACATTACAAACCATATTACCATATTATTCAAATTTCCAATATTTTTGCTCAGGTCTCATGGCTGATATAATCAGTGATGTAAAATATAAAAAATGTGAAACGGCAATTTGATATTATTTTTGAGTATTTTAGTCTCTCTGCGTTTATGGAAATGAGAGCCTGATCTTGTGGCTCTGAAATAACTTGTGGGTGTATTGCAAACATGGCAACCAAGTGGACAGACTTCCATATGATGACTTTGGCCTCCTCGAGATTCGATCTGACCGTTCACATACTTAATCAAATCATATCCGATTTAAGACCAAATCTGATTTGAAAAGATCGGATTTGACTCCAATCTGTGTTTTATTAAGGCGAAATTTCGCCACCTGCTTGAATACAGAATACTGATTTGTGTTGTAGATTTGTGATGGGACATTATATACTTTTAAGTGTGTAAGGTCAGTGCCATTTAAAGAAGAAGCATGACAATAAAAGCCAAGATATTGAAGCATCTTTCATCTCACCGTTCAACCTAACTGTGTTCTCACAGTCTCTTAATATAAGCCTGCATGTCTGCATAGTGTATGCAGAGTCACTCCCAACAGCTGTGATGCACAGTGACCCCAACAGCTGATTTGGGAAACCCTCCTGCCAAGCTGCAATATAGTCACTCTGGTGGTGGGCTGGGCAACCCCACTAGTGTGAGGTACTAACACTCACACTTAGTACTAATCTAGCTGCTACCTCCAAGTTGCTGTGAAACAAAAATACCATTAAAATGTCTTGATACCGATTAAATATATTTAGGAGGTGTGGCAGACATGTTTGATTTGGTCTGGGATCCTTTTATTACATGCTTTAAACAGTTGTCCAATTTAAGTAAATAGGAGCAGAATGGTAAAATTATTTGATTTTTTTTTTCTTTTTGACACTGTATATTTTATATCATTTTATTAGGTAGCGATATTGTCAGTATTATTAAAAAATGCTAGTTTCTTTAATAATTTACTATTGATTTAATTATATGGAGGGGGTTAGAAGGCTTGGGAAGGTGCTAAAGTTGGTATTTAGGGGTTAAATGTTTGTTATGACAAACAAAACCCATTTTGGGCGTTCCTAATCATTATATTGTATCAACTAAAATTAAAAAAATATTTAGTTAAACATTTCGTCTGTATTATCCAGCATCACATTAAATACAACACAATAAAGCCCGTATAAAGTGGCAGCCAGTTTGCACCAGCAGACATACACAAACACACACAGTGAGAACAAAAGGGATTAGATTAGATCTGCATTAATTCTCCGCCGGTGAATCAGCAGGAGACAAACAAATGGAGAGTCAGTTTGATATACACTGTTTTGTTCTGTATTAATAAACATTAATTAAAATTATTAATAATGTTTTAATTTTGTGTACACTGTAGTGTCGCTGTGTCCTGATGAGTTTCTGTGCTCCATTGACAGAAAGGACATCCTGCACTTCTTGGATGCGGAGAAGGACGTGTCCGTGATCAAGAGCAACTTTAAACCAGGAGACACCATCCACTACATCCTGGACCGCCGCCGGACGCTGAACGTCTCCCACACTCTGCACAGCCTGCTGCCCGAGGTTTCCCCGCTGAAGAACAAGCGTTTTAAAACCTGCGCCGTGGTGGGCAACTCCGGGGTCCTCCTGAAGAGCGGATGTGGGAAGGAGATTGACGGGCATGATTTTGTTATACGGTAATTTTCCCTCTGGCTGTTATTCACTTATCTCTGGCCTTTAGGTATCGAGTTCTCTCGGCAGTGTCAGAGTGCGAGAGTGGAAAGCGACGGCTGGTAAAAGCCTGTCTGCTTCTCTGCCTCTCAGTCTGTCGGTACAGATTGCTTTACCAATCTTGTAACTTATCTCGGCTGAGTCGTTAATTTATGGCAGCTTTAGCCGACGTAATCAAATGAATCCCCTTTCATGCAGTCTGCAGGAAAATGGCTAGAAGCCAGAGAATTGTCAGGCTGAGATTCGGATGCAATCTGTCAGTGTTTTTCATTGCTGACGACCTTTTATATCATAACATAAAGTGGATAACAGAAAACACAAAAACAGTTTTTAAATAGCTCTTAATTGGGATGAATAGTGAAAATATTTATTCGAAATAGAGTGGAATTGACTATTCCGAATGAATACATAAAGTACAATTTAGGTCTATTCTGAATAAATGTGGTTCTCAAATCTTGAAGTTCAAGACCCTCCCAATGCATGCAGGTGCTTCATGACTCTGAGCAATGTTCAATTCAGCGTATTGACTTTATTACACTAAATTAAAGCCACATCACCACAGACAGCCCCATTAGATTGCACTTGAGTGAAATGTACACAAAGTCATCCAACAAACAATACCTCATCTATGGTTGCTCTCCGTATTCTGTACACCTTGTATCTTTCAGCTGAAAAAATGGACCGTTTTATGCAACTAGTATGACCGTAAAAATGAACTTGAACATGCAGTTTATCGGCTCTCCCATCCGAAACTCTATATAACAGCTCTCTAATACGCAACACAATTCAAAAATCTAGAAGAAACACTATAATTATGAGATTGTGAGTCTTTTTAAGTGCTGGGCAGTATCCCATGTTGCTGTCTGACCATGAGTTAGTGTTGTAAATTTTAGTGAATGTTCTATTTATGATATAACAGAGTTTGTTTTGCAGTGTATATCACTGGCAGGTTGCTTTTTATTGTTTACACAGTTTTAAATACATAGAAAAACAAAAGAAGAAAAATCATCTCAATTTTTAAAAACTAAAAATTTGTGATCAACTTTTTATTTGCTTTTCAGATTTTTAAACAACAGGTACAGAAGGGGTGGGGAAGGGGACGCAGACAACAGCATACAATAAAGGGGACGCATATAATATTCAAATCAAAGATAAAATTACTATTAAATAAACTATCAAATACGAAAATAATTAACAAATAAATCAATAAAGAGCTACACAATCCTGATAGACTATGAATTCTCAAACTTTAATGTCTCATGATTCTGTAACACATTTGAAAAAGTTTATCTTGAATTTTATCGATTTCTCACCGTCTTTCTACTAGTTCAAAAACTGTACTTTACAAAAGCGACTAGCTATAAAATATTAAATCTAGATAAAGAGTTCCCAAGGTCTGACACTATCAAGGACTTTCTGTCTTCCATCCGGTGAAGCAGGTATTTTCTATGCTGCCTCATACTTTTTTTTATTTCATGTGACTAATGCCTTATAGGCAGCCTGAGGGAGCTTCATTTCAGCTCTAACGTTTGTCTTTTCCTGCGGCTGCGGCTCAGATGTAACCTGGCCCCCCTGGCCGAGTTTGCGGAGGACGTGGGCCTGAAGTCGGACTTCACCACCATGAACCCCTCTGTGATCCAGCGGGTGTACGGGGGTCTGCGGAACGAGACGCAGCGCGAGCGCTTTGTGGAGAGGCTCAGCATGCTGAACGACAGCGTGCTGTGGATTCCAGCCTTCATGGTGAAGGGCGGAGAGAAGCACGTGGAGGGTGTCAATGAGCTCATCCTCAAGAGAAAGCTCCCACTGCGCACAGCCTACCCCTCACTCCGCCTGATCCACGCTGTCAGAGGGTGAGTCACACAAGCACTTATTTACATGAAAAACTTTAACTGGCTTCACTTTTTAAAGTGGGAGTTTGATTTGGTATTTAAAGTAACTGTTGGTACGTCGTTGGTAAGAATGTGTAATTACACGGAGAATGCTAAATCGTACTTTGAAAAGGAGACTAGACTACAGTGCACACTTAAGAGTAAATTAATTTGGTGATTTTAGCTAGAGTCTGTTGCTCTCTCTTAGCTTGCCGGCTCTCTTCAGTTCTAATTCTCTAATTTCTTTGGTTTAACGATGCATGAATGAGCAGATAGATCATGACTGAGTTTGCTGTTTTTTGATATCTCCATGTTTGCAGTAGCTCCTGTTTCAGCACCATTAGCAGTAAAAGTTCTTCAACCACCATCACAGCTGAAGTTGTGTCCTTATCTACCATTTTTTTCTAATATCCTAATATACAGTACATCCCAGACATTAGTAATGGTGTCCCTCAGACACCCACTTAAAAAATGTCCTTGTATAAATTATGAATATTTGATTATGACTACTACTACTATAACTACTATGATGGATCTTTAGGGCTAGTTTTAAGTAGTACACAATTGGAAATGTACCCTTAGTATCAAAATGGAACTTCACTCATCAGTTTATGTAACACATTTATAGAAACTAAGCAGAAGTTTTGTAATATGAAAACCTAGAAATTGGTCCATCTGTAAAAGCTTAGCAGTTTAGCTCTGCTCACTCATCTTATATAGAGGATAGAAAAAATCATAGAAAATGTGGAAAAGTGTCTCAGTTGTAGACTTACACATGTTTTTGGTACATACAACTACACAAATGTTAGATGTGGACCATAAGTGGAGAAATGCAGGATATGGGCTCTTTAAGAATATCAGTTGCGACATGAGATTTTGTAATATTGCGAGATAATGTAAATAATCCCTGTTTATTTGATACCATTTCCTCCTTGCTGCCTTTTTTACTTCTCCTTAAAGCAAATATCTGTTTTTGGCCATATTCTCTGCCACACAAATGGCACATCTGTGTCACATGTGATGACTATGGAAATTGGGCCACTTGTACCCGCTGTGTGAATGTAGCCATATATAAATTTGTGTGTCATTTTAATAAACTAATAATTATATCACAGATTACACTTCTTGTGATACTCTCCAACTTTTAAGTTGACTTTGAAGGATACAGCTGCTGCAGATGTTCAGAATGTTCAGTAGAAGAGTTTAAAGAGCAGACTGTCAAAAACAGGATTTATATAAACACCATGTTTAAAACATTTCAGATAAATAATTTTTATGATATTGAGATTTTGAAACCAATTATGAGGCAATATTAAACTATCAAATAAGTCTCTGAAATATCTGAGCATCGCTCTTTAGTTATCTGTGTGGAAAGGGGGTTGGGTTTGTTATCTGAACTGGTCCAACAGAACACTTGTCAATTCAGCAGGAACATGACTGCTTTGCTTTTGGTGTAAAAAGAACAGATCACTGTGAAGATCACCCTGTTTTTAGATGGTGTTAGGCTTTGGCTGTTGTGCATTTACCCCCTGTATCCCCAAAGTAAAGCTTTGAGATGCGCTTCAGACGTTCCAGACACTTTTCCTCATTCGCCCGTCATACGCTTTCATTCTCGATCCAATCTGCGGTATCAAAAGCACGGGTGGTGCGAATAAAGCTCGATTGAGGGGAGAAGAAGGGAGCATCGATCGACTTAAATTGGCGTGAAGAGCCCGGGCCTGGCGGTGTTAGCTAGCAGGGAGCCCACAGCTTCTGCCCTGTGATTGTCATCTCCGGAAATCAAAGCCAGCCTGCAGGCTGCCACCTGTGGAGCATCTTGGCGAGGCGGCGCTCAGCGGGTTTAAAGACAGCCCAGTGGTTACACACTCCCAGCGCAGTCAGGATGCAGAGCGGCAGCTGGATGCAGCCTGGAGAAAAAGATCCTAAAGTACTCTTAATCTTTTCAATACATGGTCATATTGCTGTAAATTGACAGCTCTGTAACATAACTCTGAATGGGTAATTTTACATTCTTTCATTTTAGTGTACATTAAAAGGCCCATGTCATCAAAACTGACTTATTCGCGCTTCTGTTAAACTAAAAACATTTGAAGAAGAGAACATATAAAAAGGTTTTGTATATATATTCTTTAAAATATTGATTCCATATAGAATTCCATATGTGTAAGTGTGGAAAAACTTCAATCGTTAAAGAGCCTATTTATAAGGTTTTGGTTCTTTTGAACCTGTAAAAAACATATTTAATACACAAATATGAAATTCTGTATAAAACTCTCTATGAAAGTGGTCTACATGCAGACCACCAGGTTCACCAGGTTGAAATAACTAAAATCTAAACAAATCTTGCTTTATGTGTGACATAGATTTTTTTTAGTGCTATGTAGACATGTCAAATCTGATAATTCTTTTTTTTTTTTTGCACTGTCAAATCGACAAATTGAAGTATAACAATATTTTGTTATGCAATACTGTAATTATTTCCAAAAACACCGTATAGATATTTATTACTCTTTTACATTTAAAGATTGGTGGTTAATGGTTAATTTTATGGTGTGTTTAAGCTCCACGCACTATATAGCAGTATTTTACTCTATACCTAGATTTCAATGTTCTGAATTTAAGTGAGGTCTGATATTGAGTATCAGATAAATGGGATGGCCTCACGCATGTCATACAGGTTAGTTCAGTGTTCTTAAGCTTCCAAATGGGATATAGCTGAAGTCATGAGACATGATATTAGTTCCTGTCGCAAGACTTTTGGCGTGTCTGTGTATGTCAGTCGTAAAGACACAGGAACAAAAAGTAAAAACAAAGGGATTAGGATGCTTAAGATATAGCAATGTACATTAGTTTTACAGCTGTTAAAAAATAAACATTCTTAAAGAAGCTAAAATTAAGAAAATCCATGAGATTTGCCAATTAATAGTGCTGTATAGGGGTGCATAGGCAAGAACTTTGTAATGTGATTTGTATCACAATACAGGGTTACAATTCAGTATAATATAATGTGATACTGTAAGCATGACCATATATCGTTTAAACCAATTTTTGGAAAAAATATACTACAAAACATTCTATCATATTTATAAAATCTGAATAAAATAAAATAAGAAAATACTTTTTATCCAATCAGATCAGTAGGAGCTAATGCCAGAGTAAAACATTGCCCTCTAGTGGTCAGTGTGTAAACACAACACAAAATGATCCTCTGACTGCCATTCATCTTTACATTTAAACCAATAATTAACTATCAGTACTTGATCCAAGTTTTTTTAAATCTATACAGTATTGCAGAACGAAACATCGCAATATAATACGATATTAAAAATATACTTCAGTGTGATTTCATACCATTTCTCTTCAATTTCTCCTATTTTGCTCACACAGATGACAAATGAGATGAAAAATGAAAGAGTTTGAAAGATTAAGTTGGGTAATTTTAATGTGAGAGCATATCACTGATATTTTCATACAGAATTTAGTGGTGAGAAAGGAAAGTGTAATTCTGCAGAAAGTGCTCTCACAAGTTCAGCCTTTTTTTTTATTTTTTTTTTTAAGAACAGTCCTTAAAAGACTTATCGGGAGAATAAATTTAGATCTGTTAAATGAGTTTTCGTTCAACTAGCTGGTGTTGGAAATGAGGCCATTATCCCGCGCTGCTGGAATTCTTACATGTAGTGATCTTTTAAGCACGCTCGCTCTCAGGAGGGGGTCTGCGATTTCCTTTGAAGGTCCCTCAAAAGCTTAAAAAAGGAGCGGAAACTAAAAATATGTAACCTCTGCGTGTAATCTCCAGCCGCTATTGGTCAGCTAGTGTTTGATTACAGTCTTCAGACGGGGTTCGCTCTGGCCACATCGTTCTGTAGGCACATCAGATGTTCTCGTGAGTTACCATGGCAGCCAAGCACCTTCCTCTTTTCAATGACACCTTCAGACCGGTAGGCTCGGGTGCTAAATATAGGCCTCTGAAGGGTGAACCAGCTCTCAGTCAGGCCAGCGGACCCTGGAGGCTGCCACTTAATGCGAGATTGGATCGAACTCTTAAAGGAGTCTTGGAGCTCTCATAAATGAGGCCATACATTTAAATAATCCACAGCAGACAAATGGTAGCTGGAGCTGTGCTGAATCAGGATCAGCACTGTGGCCAAGTCTGTTCTCACAGCAGGCCGATGGCTTTTTGATCGTCTGAGTATCTTTTCAACCAGTTATTCACACTCATGGCCAAATAAATAGTAGCAGAAATGTATAAAAGAAAGTGTCGGATTGCAGTCCCTTTTGAAATGAAGATAAAAGTTACCAGGAACAATAAATTATGGAATCCATTTAGCTATACGTACAGAAGTATGTATATAGTGTATAAAGCATGAGTATTGCAGCTAGGGGTGGGACAATGTATCAGTATTGCGATATATTGTATTACAAAAATTTTAATTAGGTAATTTTAATGTGACAGCAAATAACTGATAGGAATAACTGAAGGAAAGTGTAATTTTGTAGAAAGTGCTCTCAAGTTTTTTACAGCTTTTTTTTTAAGAACAGTCTTTAAAAGACTTTCTGGAGAATAATTCTGAAAAGGGTTTGTGTAAAGCATGAGTGTTGCAACTAGGAGTGGGACAACATATTAGTATTGTGATATATCGTATCACTTTGATCATATCGTATCGATAAGTGGCATCAAATAGTAATATTTTTATGAAACTCAAGCACACTAAACTCCCTAAGACTGGCCCCCACTTGGAAGTTAATTATGAAGTTACTGCTTTATTATTTCCTGTAGTGACACTTATCAAATAATAGGGTAATATTCTCTGCGTTGGAGAATATTGGTTGTCCAATTCTGTGAAACTGACATCAATAAATCCATAAATAATTTCTGGTATTTGCTTGTTTAGGAGTATTTTATTCTCTTCAGTGACACATATTCCATGAAGTATCTAAGAGAGTTGTTTTGCGATATATCGAGTTTTGCAGAAGCACTCTAGCGCTATTTTGGGCAGCGTATCATGATAACCTATCGTGAGATGCCATAGAATTCCCATCCCTAATCACAACATGCCAGACTTACTGGCATGCAGTTGTAGAGGTTCCTAATGGTGTCCTCTGATAGTCCATTACATGCAGATTTTGTGGTAGGTGTGGTTGGGATTGTTAATGGTGCTTCCAATAACATCCCACACATTTTCAAGCGATGATGGATCTAACCATGGAGTAGTATCTGTGTCTTTAGGGCAAGCAGCTCTTAAAAGGCAGATATGTTTGGATGAGCATTGTCCTGTTGAAACAGTGAATTGAAGTGTGCATTTAGAATCACCAAGCTTTAATCTGGTCAGTTGGTTTCTTCTGGGTCGAACAATAAGTTTTTTGTTGATAATTCTAACATCAGTGTAGAATTTACTGTACTGTTCTACCATACTGTTAAATTAAAAATTGAAATTTGTGTACTGCTTGCACATTTTATACATACCAACTAGTTGGCAACCTCCATTGTCATGTGCACAGCTCTGTATTAGAGAGCAGTAATATGTCAATATTTTATCGGCAGTACTATCAAGGATAGCAGCACTTAAAGAACACTGACCCCGCTGTACATTTAATTAAAGCGAGCATAATTAGTCATGATAAAATGGATCATGTGCAACAGAAACTGAATGAAAATCACTGTACTTTGCATGAAAATATTTGAGTATATTTTTTTATGATTTATGCATTTTGTCTACATGTCAAAACATTGCAAAAAATATTGTGTATTATGAATTTCTTTTAAAATGATGGGAAAAAATATTTATGATATTCAATTAATATTTTAACCTATTTTATGCTGTATGCAGACTTTGCCAACACATTTCTGTGTACTGAAACTGCTGCAGATTGAATTTTTGACATATGCAAATTAGCAAATTAAACCCACGTGCATGTTCCAATAACCTTCTGGTTCACAGTGCCCGCATTTTGTATGATAATGCCTCCGCCGGCTATCTTTTCATTAATTTAATGAAAATTAATAGCTCATAAAGTAATGCCTTATTAATATGCATGAAGCATACCTGCTTCCCTTTTTTTTTTGTTAAAAAAAATTGGCATGCATAGCACAGGAGCGCTTTGTTATGCAGGACGGTGCCCCCAGCACAAAGCCAGCAGACCATTACATCATTAAGACGGGCAAATTAAGGCAGCAAAATTACATCTCGCATGATCTAGTTAGACGACTAGACTTTTATGAGTTTGTTAGAGAATGGCAGCTATTCAGCAGCCGTATTTTGCATAGGCTAATTATATTCTTTGTTGATTACACAGAATTATATATGATAAGGCCCTGCTACAATTTAATATTCCCAGTGCCAGCCTCGAGGTGATGAA
Organism: Astyanax mexicanus; assembly: GCF_023375975.1. Lineage (NCBI taxonomy): Eukaryota > Metazoa > Chordata > Actinopteri > Characiformes > Acestrorhamphidae > Astyanax > Astyanax mexicanus. Next base: position 25,884,017 of record NC_064427.1, on the reverse strand, counting down.
TTTAATATAAGCCAGTCGAGACATTACAGGGCCCAGATTTATATTTTTGTCTTGCATTTCTCTTTTTTTTTCCCCCATGATGTCTTTTTGTGGTGTGTGAATGATTTTACTGTATATACCATACACTCTTTTAAACCTATTTTTATTGGTTACAATTAAATTAAATTGATGAGTTCATTTTGTTTAAAATGATTGCCATTTAATTGTATAACATTAAATTAAATGTCCTGCAATTGCAATTAAAAAAACTCAGCAATGGACTTTTAATTTGAACCAAGCTTTGACCTACTGCAGTCCACACTGTGTGTACGAAGTTACTAAAGCATTGGTCATTACATGACTGAATAACATACTATTCAGTGTTATGAGCTATATGTGAACAAACATACAAATAAAGACAATAGAAAATATTATGTTTATCAAATACTGCATTTTTAAGGAGTATTTTGAAACACCAAACTCTCTTACAAGAAAAGCTCAAGGTTATCATTATATGCCCCTTTTGAATTGTAGCAAAAGTGAACAATGCATCCAAATACACACCGATTAGACCAAAAGGTACCAAAGTTAAAGAGAATTGTATACAGCATTCCATTTTAATAAAAATTGTATTGTTCTTTAAATTGGTGTGATTGTGTTATGATTGTTTTATAGTTATACCGTTATACCAGTGGGAAAAATTTATTTTAAGATGACAAGAAAATCATTTATCACAATTATTTCTGAGATGCTATTTCATCCCCCATTTTATCATTTTCACATATATTAATTTCATTCTTGCTTCTTGCTTTGTTTGTTAGGTACTGGCTCACCAACAAGGTCAACATCAAGCGACCCAGCACTGGACTCCTGATGTACACCATGGCCACGCGTTTCTGTGACGAAATCCACCTGTATGGATTCTGGCCTTTTCCTAAAGACGCCAATGGAATTCCTGTGAAGTATCATTACTACGACTTACTCAAGTACCGGTACTTCTCCAGCGCAGGTCCTCACCGGATGCCACTCGAGTTCAAGACTTTGAAAACGTTACACAGCAAAGGAGCCCTGAAGCTTACTACGTCTAAGTGTAGATAAGATGGACAGGCTCCACTCGGTCATCATTATGCCACTCTGTGCCACTATTCGTCAAAGGGACAACAGAATGGGTCATGTGAAACTTTGAATGTTGGAGTGTCTGGACTGCTTGAGGCTTCGGAGTCGGAGTATGCCTTTCCGTTGGACATTTTAAAGGCATAGTCTGGACGTTGTGTGGTGAAAAGTATCAAAGAAGGGTTTAAAGTGCTCTACTGTGTACATTATATTTTAGCAAAGTAACAAAATCCCCATTGATGAGCTCTTAAAGATCAAAAATATCATAAATATAAAATCAAGGCTAGGTATATTTAAGATGCCTTAAGCCTTTGTTAGCTGTTTTAAAACTCAATACAGTTTGTCACCTTAAAATCAGTGCTTGATAACTGATGGATTACTACTGAAAGAAGATGTCTTAATAATCCCAAAGAGCCTAATGTTTCAGCTGATGTTTCCTTGATTGTATTGTTTTTCAGTGCTGTATTTTTTAGGACTTAGAGGCCTTTGTGCAAATTATTTTTATACCCAGTCTAGAACATACAGTTTTAAATTGGCAATGTTTCAAATTCAACATGCCACACTAATGTGTAGGTTATGTTTGATTCGTTTTTTGTTTTTGTTTTTCTGGATAATGTAACACACAATGTATGTATGAAAAGTATCTCTGAGCACTTTCACACCTGTAGTTCATTTGCTCTGGTCTGCATTTGTAAAAGTTAAAGTCAGTTTTCTGGACAGGGAATAAGCCTATAGTGTCCAGGCTAAATATTTGTTTTTGAAACTTCCCCTCAGAGGATTTCCTTGGTTTGGTTTGATTTAACGCCAAGAAAAATTCAAGTGCTCCAAAAGAAGTCTCAAAAACCATGTGAGAAAGTTCTCTCTACTTACTGGTAAGGACCTCTCTTTGGCGGAGCAAGAAAGTAAATACAGAAGGAAGGTCCTATGTTCTGGACTAGTGCATAATTCGGTGCAATTTAATGATGCTTTGGGCCTTTCAGTTTGGCTCCAAAAGACTTTTGGACCAATTGCAGGAAGTTGAGTCAGGTTATTGTAATTCATTAAACAATAGAACAAGAAAAAGTAAAAGTAAAGAAACTCAGCTCCATTACGCAGCTCTATGTCCACAACAGATTATTACACAGGTGATTTCTGTACCAACTGTAACTGTAAATTTGCCCTTATTTTAATGGGGCTAATCTGTTATGCTTACTCTGCTACAAAAAGCATGCAGTTAAAGAGAGTTGGAAATAGTACCTAGAAAAAAGGCAACTTGCCGAACTTAAAAACAAGCGGAAGTCTTTGTACAAACCAATCAGTGTTAAGTATAGGAAAATGCAGCCCACATAGGTGATGGCAACAGGACTAACTGTAGCAAAGTTATGTAGTATGCGCCCTCTCTTAACTAAACTGCAGTATGAAACCAAAACCAACTGGACCAGATGTAATCTGATTTACAATGTAACAACACATCAAACAAGGTGTGAAAATGCTGTAATATAGAGCAGACTTTACAGATGGTACAGTATTTGTTCTGTTGAGTTCTTTTGGGACCATCTGTCTATGATTGTTGTGTTTACACCTGTCCAATTGAACTGGTTTAGACAGACTAAAAAAAGTGCAGGTGTGAAAACGTCCTCATTTAATGCTACTGGTGGCCACTGCTGGCTAAAGGTCTGGGTGTACCTATATTTTTGGAATGTATTGCATATTTATTGTACTTGTAAATGTTGGGATTCCTTTTTTTGGCTGAAAAGTTGCCACATGCACATTTTTTTCTCTAATACTTGACTTGCAGTTATTACCGTAAGAACATACTGTATTTTTCGAACTATAAGTATTATACTGCATATTATAAGGTGCACTGAATTATAAAGCACATTTTAGAGACACTATAAGGAACTTAATTCAGCAGGTCTTGCCGCTGAGTTCTTTTAAAGTCAAATGAGTATTGGATGTTAGTCTACACAGATTTCTCTCTTGAAAAGTGTTTATTTGGGTGAGTAAAGTGCTTCAGTTTATTTACAGTAAGCTTAGATTACCGAATTTCTCCAGCATTAGGCTGGAGCATTAGCGGCTAACCGCTCCAGCAGTGCTAGCTGAGGTTAGCAGCAGGCTACAGGCAGATAATACTCACCTCTGAACAGGGAAATAGCGGTTAGCGGCTAATGCTAATGCTACTACAACCCTGGTGCTGGAGAACTAAACTGAAACTACTGTATAACTCTGTACGTCAGCAGAGTGGTTTTACCTCTCCTCACAACCTGACTGGTACAATTTATACATAAGAATCATTGGATTAAAAGGCCACTGTAGATTTCTGGGAAAATTAAAGGATTTTGAGTGTGCCTTATGGTGCGAAAAAAAAACGGTACATAACCAAGTATTAGCTGAGAAATTGTTCATGACTTTTTTTTTTTTTTTGTTCTATGCGTTTATGTTCCAACACCAGTCCTTTTCCTGATCTGTTAAGGCCTGGATACACTGAACTACCACTTTTCTCATTTTTCATCTGGTGAATAGTCTTTTTTTTATGTCTCACATTAGAGGACATCATTCTTCAATATTCTGTAATAATAATTCTGCTAGTATAATTGATCCTTTTTTAAACCTGATCACACTGTCATGAACATAATGATTGACATAGCTATTTGTTTATGAGCTACTTGTTTTGCTGGAGGCTTTCAGTAGAAGCACATTATACAGATGAAAGTAGCAGAGTCGATTTATGGAGAGCCAGAAACCATCCTAATTTTCCTTGTTATGATCATAAAAACGTCACTTGAAGGTCACTAAAAGGCTAAAAGTCAAATTAAAAATACTTTCTAACTGCTTGTTCAGGATATTCCTTTATTTTAAAAAGTAGCAAAAAAAACAAACAAACCTGTATTATCCCCTTTTTTCTACAGTAAACTATTTTTGACAGCAGATTCGCTAGCATTACTGCTATTTTAAGCTGACTGGTTGATGAGCTGATACTGGAGTTACAGCCGGAGCATTTTTAAATTGTTTATAATAACCTTTTTTATTTATTTTTTTAGCACAAAAATATCAAACATTTAAAAACTATGATTTTGCATGTATTCTCTATATAAACCTGTTCATTTTGGACTCACTCTGGAGCACCATCTAGTGTCTGATTTTTTTTTTTTTTATGTGGCCTGGCCTTATCCAGATTAATCCTGATCCTCAGGGTGAGTAAAGAGATCAGGAGTAAAGAGGTTCGGTTATTTTTTTTTATTGTGTTTTATTTATATATTGGTCATGTATTATTGTTATCAGTGTATCCAAGCCTTTGGTGCTTCTCCAGTTTCTGGTTCAGATGTTTGAAATGTTGTTGCTGTCTGTAGGATTGTATATATACTGTATGTAAGAATGTAAAGAGGTTTTTGTTTCTTCACAGGAGAGAAATGTACTACTTTGAATGTTGTAATGTATGCATTTCATGCACAGAACGAGTGGAGGAAGCCTCAGTTCTCGCTGTAGTTTGGGGTCTTTAACCAGACGAGCAACTTTTACAACTTTTTGGTTATTGATTTTTCACAACATGGCTCATATTTTTACATTTTTAATTCAAAGCATTTCAAGCGTGTAAAGAACTGGAGCATATATTTCATGTTATTTATTGTTACAAGAAACTGCTGTCGCTTTTATTTTGGGAAATTAATGAATTAATTTTGTACGTTCGCCTTTTCTGTAATTTATATGGTTATTTTTTTGTACTTTATATCAAACTGACCAAGATGTTGAATGTTATAGGCTTTGGATTGTTTGTAGAGAATTTGATACTTATTGTTTTGTTAAAAGATGCAGCTTATAAAATGAGTTCCCCTTTTTTCAAAACCAACTTTATATGTTTGTAGGAATTTTAGACAGGGAAAATAAAATGCATTGTTGATACCCCTCTTGATTATCTTCTGTGTACTCATCATGGTCAAAAGCATGAAAACTGCTACAACATGACATTTAGAAGCTTTTTTTTTACATTTACAGGATGTCCTGATGGTATCTGAGAAGCTGCTGCTGATTTAGTTGCTGTAGATAATTTCAGAGTTGCTTTAGATATTAATTTCTTGAATAGTACAGCGAAGTTATAGTTCTGCTAAAAAATAATGATTCATATCTTCTAAATCTGCAGTCTAATTTCCTGATAGAACAAAAACTAACTTGACTAAACTGAACTGAATTGACTAAACAGCCTTCACAGAAGTCTTTGTCCTTTATGGACAATAGAGACAGTTGCTTCAATAAAAGTACCAATACTTTTGTCCATAAAAAATATCTTGCGTCTTCAAAACAGTAATTTATATGAGAAGGAAAAAAAGCTTCTTATCATTCAGTAGAAGTCAGATTCACTCTTTAAGATCAAACAACTGCCTGTTATATCAAAAGTGAAACACCGGACTGAAAAACAACAGTGACGATAAATAAGAACTTTTGTTTGCATTTCAGGTTTTCATTTTGGTAAAATCAAAGAAACTTAGCATTTTTAAGTGGTCTCTTATTTTTTTCCAGAGATGTATATAATAAAGTGATGTGGCATGAGATCAGACCAATTTCAGGTAACATTGCCAACTTTATAATTATAGAAAGATGTTAGTAAACAGTATTTTTGGGTGGAAGTAAATGTATTGCCGTTTAAAAATAAAACGTACAAATTATTATATTTTACTTTTATTACTTACAGCCGCATAAACGTACAGTCAGTACCCGCCTCTAGTATTTAGGGCCGCGGGCTGCTGGGTTTTAGGGTTGGTTAATACCAGTGTTGGGCCCTTTAGCAGTGTTTTGACCCTGTGCTCTGATCCTGGCCTTTTAAGCTACAACATGCAAAAACCTGGGGGCAACAGTAGCCAGAAGATTAAGGCCAGGACACTGAAGTTCCCGTTGAGTAACGTATGATAGACACCCAGATGCTCTCTGGAGGCCAAAAAATCTGTTCACTGGTCTCGGCATGTGTTCACTTCCCTCCTAGTGTCTGTAGCAAGAACCGCGGTTATTGAGCAATGATGTGCTATTAAACCCATAGACTTACATACAGTCTATGATTACACCACACAGACACCAATTCCACCTTACTCAGTTTTCAGTTTGTTTTTGGCGCCCCCTTTTGGTCACCCACGGAGCTGCAGACGGTTTTTCCATATACAGCTGTGGAAAAAAATTAAGACCAGTTTCTGAATCAGTTATTCTGATTTCGCTATTTATAGGTATATGTTTGAGTAAAATGCACACAGTGTTTTATTCTATAAACTACAGACAACATTTCCCATAAATATTGTAATTTAGAGCATTTATTTGCAGAAAATGAGAAATGTCTGAAATAACAAAAAAGAGCTTTTTCAGTTTTCAGACCTTAAATAATGCAAAGAAAACAAGTTTGTATTCATTAGGTTTTAAGAGTTCAGAAATCAATATTTTGTGGAATAACCCTGGTTTTTAATCACAGTTTTTATGCATATTGGCACATTTTTCTCCACCAGTCATACACACTGTTTAATTTTTTTGCCACTCCTGGTGCAAAAATCCAAGCAGTTCAGCTTGGTGTTTGTGATCATCCATTTTCCTCTTGATTACATTCCAGAGGTTTTCAATTTGGGGAAATCAAAGAAACTCACCGTTTTTAATTGGCCTCTTATTTTTTTCAGAGCTGTAAATGTTTTCCAAAGAATAAAATACACCTAAATAAGTTAACAGCAGAAATTATGGATTTTTTGGTGTCAGACAATATTTTTCACCTCAGAATTGATGCCACATAATAATAATGTATCGCAAACAAGCGATAAATCAGACTGTAAGCTAAACAAAGTGCAAGTAAATTTATATCTTAATGTTACAGTGTACATTAGCCAAATATCTATACTTTATTTATCATAGTGTGATCAGCCAGGTAGCTAGCCCATTAAACTGATATAAACTAATGAAACTGTCTCTTAGTATTTTAAGTATAATAAAAATACTACCTCATAATTACAATCTTATCTTTTTAATTATTTGGATATTAACTATTAACATGTTAATACTTGCTAAAACATTTTCTCTTATACAGAAATACAAACCACAGTGTAGTCTCATTTAAAATAATACAGAGCCTCTAAACCAGACCTGGACATTCTGGGGGGCCACATCTGGCCCTTTGCCTTTCACATATCCACCTCAGAAACTGAACTAGACATTACTGCACTTGGTAAAGCCCCAAACAGGGCTAAAAATCAGTAAATGAGGTAATTAGACTGCAAACTAAATAACCATAGTACTTTGTATGAAGTGAATTAGATGCTGGTGTTTACTGAAAACACATGAGTATTTTGTTTACAATCGTTTATATGAATGTTGATTAAATAATAATTATATATTGGTGTTTACACTCCGTTTGCTTCACATTTATGTCTACTCTTACCAGTATCAGCTCATCAAAACCAAATAATTACTGCACATTTGACTGAGAAAAATGTACTTTGAGCCAGATCAAGTTGATGAATTTATTGGCCTGGCACTTTAAAACAGTTAAAGTGTATTATGTGCCCAATTGGGAAAATGAATTGCCCACCTCTGCTCTCAACTATTATAGTCTGATTTTACCAGTGTTATTTCAAACATTTAATAGAGGTGCATATTTTAAAAAAACTACTTGTTCATATTATTCTATTATTATAAGAAAAATATAGAAACAAATGTTTTGTTTCTGCCCGGATAAGAATGTTACAGGGTTATGGCTGTATTAGCAGATGGCCTGGTGGTGCAGTAATATGGTTTTCTGTGTCAGCTGCTTGGAGACCCCTTCTAGTTGTTGTTTGGTATCACCCATGCCCTGCAGGTCCAGCACAGGTGGAAGCACACAGGCTTCATGTGCCACAAAGGCAAGAAAACCTGTGTAAAATCTGATTGTGACACCGGTGATTCCAGTTTAATAGGAATAATCCACATTGAGAGGTCTATTTCTATGAACATGTGGAAATAAATCCAATGTATTCATTACTCCAGGAAAGCTGAAGTTCTCTTTTTGTATTTCTACTTGAGTCAAACAACAAACATACTTGCTCTTAAATTTTTATAAAGGAGGAAAAATTTGTGAAGTTATTAATATTTATTAACAGCTCCTTAATACTTGATGGCAATGGCCAAAGTCAGATCAGCACCAAAATCTCTTCAAGTTTTCAGTATGGCTCAACTAAACCCACCATTCCTCAAGTCCCATAGAAGACAGACATCCTGACTCTTCTTTATCCTGCAATAAGGTGTTGGAATGATCTTGCATTTGCATATTTTTTTCCTAAACAAACACTTTTCTCATAAGTGTCTAAATCTTATTGAATAGGGAGCTGTGTGGTCCAGTAGTCCAAACGCTGCCACTATGATCAGGATTTGAATCCTGGTCATGCAGCTTGCCATTAGCTGCCGGCACCCTGAGAGAGCACATTTGGCCTTGCTCTCTCTCTGGGTGGGTAGATTCCGCTCTTTCCCCTCAGCACTCCTGGGTGATGTCAATCAGCACAAGGCGTCTTTGAGCTGATGCATCGAAACTGAGTCGCTGCGTTTTCCTCTGAGTGTGCTGTGATGTTACTCAGCAATGCTACAGCAGCAGCAGTAAGAAAATAGGCAGTCATTGGTTTCACATGTATCGGAGAAGGCATTTGTGCCAGTCTTCACCCTCCTTGTGTTGTGGCATCACTAGTGATGGTGGATATACAGCTGAGTATCTGCTGAAAGGGTGGGACAACTGGATTAATTAAGTTGGGGAGAAAAAATTGGAGGATATTATAAATAAATGTTTTAATAAAAAACCTATATCGAAGCTTGATGTATCTTTCTGTTTCTAGTCTTTACAAATTAACTAAGGATAATTTTGTAGTAAACAGCAAAGCACTTTGGAAGAAGGATAAGGTCTGATAAATTCTTTAAATGTTAATATAACACAATTGGCATTGCTCTCTCTTTCTGTCAGCACATGGGTCTGTTAGCTGATATATCAGAGCTGGGTCACCGCGCTTTCCTCAGAGAGCACTATGATGCTACACAGTGATGATGCATCAGCAGTAGTTGTAAAAGAAGCGGTGGCTGACTTCACATATATCCAAGGCGGCCTGTTCTAATCTTTACAATCCTAGTGTTGGGGTTATAACTAGCAAATTACCAAATTGGGGAGATAATGGAATACAATTAGAAATAAATTGTTAAAAAAAAGATAAATGCACTTATTGTGATGTGCTGCGTTAAACCTCACTCTATCTGCTACTTTTACTGGTGTTTAACAGATGCAATTTACATATTATCCATTACCCATTGCTTTTAAATAGACTCCTATTTTGTGATCTTGATCACTGAAGAAGAAAAATGAGCCAAAAACAGCAGCCTACTTTTTTTTCAAAGATCTGTAGGTGTGCAGTTAGATAACGTGTCACACACTTTCTAAAGCTCCCCAAAAGACAGCTGTGCACAAAAAGCCACTGAAATAAGGAGCAAAAAAAAAGCACTTCTAAAATGTAGGTCAAGTCACGTGACCCACATGAATGACAATAGTCCTCAGAGGCCCCACGAAAATGTGGCCCACAGATGATGATCTTTATCTGCTCCTCCCGTTTTCCTTTAAATCATTTTATAATCCAAGACACAAATGAAGTTTGACAGGCATGACAGCAGGCTTTTGACTCATAAGGCCCTCGCGCCTCTGCGGCATCACATTTTAGAATGGCGTGTGAGCCAGCATTACTGAAAACACACACTTTATAACAAAAAAGTGATCTCTTATTTACATTGACCTTGATTTGATTGTAAACTATGGAAGCCCATTCCCGCCACCTAAAGATACTATATTATACTGTACTATACTATGCTAGGTACTATAGCATCTCAAAATGAGGACTTAGGACTTTCAAAATACTGCCTTATCTCAAAATACTGACTTAGTGTCTTAAAATGATGACTTAGTATCTCAAAATACTGAATTATGACTTTTTAACCTCAAAATACTAAGTCAAGTCAGATCTGCAGGCAGGCCAGTCCAGTATCTTTACCCTTTTCCTCCACAGGCATGTCTTTGTAAGGTGTGCCACATGTGGTTTTGCAATGTCTTGTTGAAAAATGCATGAAAAAGAGGGCAGCATATTGTTCATCACTGATTGTAGAAACTCTGGACCCTTGTCTTTTAAATAAAATTCTAAATTTATTGATGGTCAGTGATGGTTTGGAGAGACATCTGCTGGTGTTGGTCCACATATTATCAAGTCTTAAGTCAGTGCAGTGTTTTCCAAAAAAAATCTTACAGCACTTCATGCTTCCCTCTGCAGACAACTTTTATGGAGATGAGGATTTTATTTTCCAGCAGGACTTGGCACACTGCCCACACTGCCAACAGTACCAGTTGGTCTTAATATTCAATATGTAATAATGTAATGTAATATTCAAATTTTCTGAGATACTGACTTCTGAGATAAGCCATAATCAAAAAATAAAATGACTTTTCAATGATGTTCTATTTTTTTGAGATACACTTGTAAGCGTGTAAGTATAACAGGTATAGATCATTATTTAAAGAATTATAATATAAATAATGTATATAAATACAAGACTTGAAATTAACCACACCTTTGAAAAGACCTTTCATTGTAGATTAAAAAAAAAAGTCATACTAATGTCATTTAAATTATGAAGTAGGGCTGCAAATAATGATTATTTTGGTAGTCAACTAATCAGATGATCATTTTTTCTATTAGTCGATTAGTCTGTTAACAATTATTTCTGACATGTCCTTCACCTCTAAAAACAAGAGAAAAACAGCTAAACATGAGAGTTAAAAGGCATTTAAATGTCCACATGTTGTTTAAACGTGGAGAGTACTAACATTTAGTGAATAAATATGTAACCTGTTGTGTTTGGGCACTTTTGGAGACACAGACCAAGTTTCTTCTGTCCCCAGCACTTTGTGTAATGCGGTACTGTTACAAATTAACGTTTAGTCGACAATGGAATTTGAAGTCGACTAATAAATATAATCGACTAATCAATGCAGTCCTACTATGAAGACAAAGATATCGAATTTATTTAACAAAAAAAGTGCTAAATAATCCACAATATGTTTTATATTGTACATTCTTAAAATATATTCTATTAATTGCAGTATATTAGCTATGGGTTATATTAATGTGTTGAGATTAATGTGTTGTTTTATGATAATGAACAAAACCCTGTAGAGGTTCAAGTTAATACAAAGAGACCACAATAGACGACAGCATGAAAATATACATTAGGGTTAAAAGAAAAAGAAAGAGAGAAAAAAATTAAGATTAAGAAATATTAACAAGAAGTCAGTGGAAGTTCATCACATTAATTTGTATAGTCTTTAGACATTTTTTATTCTTAGTAATTCTAAAAGGATTTCCTATAGCGATATAAAGTCCAGTAAAAAGATATCAAACGTTGGTATTGAAGTCAAGTATTTACATTGTTGAATGTAGTATTTACTCAATAAAATAAAACAATATTAATAATATACTCTAACTACAGCCAGCGCTCTACAGCCCGCTGCCCGGGCGTCGTTACGTCACAGCCCGGGGTTTCCATCTGCGCTGGGCTGCTGGAGCTGTTTGAGTGTGTGTGAGCTCGACGGCGTCATGGCGGAGGCCGGCTGCCTGAGGAACCGCGGCTGAAATGCCTGCAAGCCTTTATCTGCGCCCTCGGATTACGGAGAAGAAGTTTCGGTAGCGGCTGGCGGCGGGTCGGAGCCGGGACGCGGGAGTGTAGGAGCGGGAGCGGACACTGAGGAACTTGGTTGGGTTCTGGGTGTGAAGTTGGAGTGTTTTTGGGGGAACTGCTGCCGCTCTGTTCAGCTATAACTGAGACTCAGAGACTGAGAGAGAGAGCGGGGCTGGCAGCGCGCTGGAGCCAGGTAGCTAACCTAGCTAACACACTTACACACACAAAGCAGAAGAGCAGAACGTGGGCCTGGAAACCTCTGGGGGTTTAAATCTGAGATTGAAGGAGCCGGGAGCTTGTTTAGTAAGCCTGGTGGTGATGTGAGAAGGCTGGGAGCTGTGGAGAAGCTGGATAATGGGGTATTGTGGCTCGTTATTTTGGGAAGTAGCTAAGGAGTGAAGTCTAGGAGGTCATCATCATCATCAAGCACCACACTAGTAAGCTAACTAGCACACTCACACACCACACTGTTCTCGCTAGATAATACTTCTCACACTCACAGTCGCGGCGTATTAAATAAACAAAACATGGACTCGCACACATACTTAGCTAGCGTCTATCTGTAGGGAATAAGATAGCTTAACTAAGCTAGTTAGCGTTAGCTAGCTAACCCAGCTAGAATGAGCCAGAGAAGTTAACATGGCTTTAGCTAGCCTAGCTAGGCTAACTCCAGCTTTAGCTAAACATTAGCTATAGCTTTAGCTAAACAAGCAATATAGTTAGTTAGCTACCGAGCTAACTAAATATCCATTAAAAACAAACATAACGTTAGCTAACTAGTCTATATTTTAACATTAACTAGCTAGTTAACCGATCTCTCCACCTAAACCTAAACGTGGTTATGATCCCAGTAGCGAGTATTTGCATGTTAGTTTCATTAAATATGAAATATCCGCCCCGCGTTTTGCATATGATGAGTAAAACGTTGTTGTTAGCTGAAATGCTAGCTTGCATAGCTAACCCGCTAGCTAGCTATCCCGCTAACACTGTTGCTGTTTTAAAAGAGACTGCCCACTTCCTAGCTCCATGTTATAATCAGAAAATGACTGCACAAATATTGTAAACAGCTAGAGGCGCCCACGAGTAAGTCCTGAATGAATGGAAGTGAATGGAGTTAATTAGCTAAATACCTAAACTCAGATTTAACCAGCTGTAGTAATGCGATATAAGTTAATATGGGTTAGTTTCATAGCCAGAGATTAGCCCTAGTCTTGGACGACTACACTGTATTTGAACAGAGATTTTCCATTGAAAGGAAAATAATATAGTCTGCAACTAGGCTTAAACCATTTAATCCATATGTTTAGGCTGTGTTTATACTTTAGAAAGTATAATGCAGGTTTTAGCAAAAAAATCTAATTCCATTTTTAGCAGGTTGACATGCTTCTTTATTTTTGGAAAATATATTGCACTATTTAACTAAAAATAAATAAAATAAAAGAAAACATTTGTGCTTGTTTCTATTCTCAACAGTGTAAACAAGTTTTAGAAACTTTACAAAACGCCAATGTGTGAGAGCTGATGTTGATGGAGGTAAAGCTACAGCCATATCACGTGTTATGACTGTTAATACATTTTAAAGCTTTAAAAATATGTCTGCGCTACGAAAACATTTGCTAATGTTGTATGTTGAGGGAATAAGTACATTTTACAACACAAAATAATCAAACATTATTAAATATTTATGATTTTGCTCAAATGCTCCATATGAACCCATACATTTTGGTCTCAGTCGAGAGCGCCCCCCTACTGTGTAAGCTAACAAAAACGCGAAACATTCTTACTTAAGTGGGAAGTCTCTTTAGAGGATCACTGACGCCGCTCTCAGTCAATGCGGGAGACAGTTAGCCAGCTAGCATAATCGCACTAGCTAGCTAGCTTACATGCTAAATGGCTAGCTTACATGCTAAATGGCTAGCTAGCTTCTTCGCTAACCTAAGTAACTGAGCTCAGTGATGTTCAGAACCGTGTTTGAAATGTGCCGCGGAAAATTTCAGCTAGCTAGCTGTTTTGAGAAACTCTAGCACGTTTTAAAGTATTAGCAGCTTCGCTTGAAACATTTGAGCTCTATTAGCAGGCCTACACAGGAGCGCGGTTAGCTAGCTAACCTCTTTGTCGGCGGCGCTCGGCACCCACGTCCCCGGTGTTGTGTGGCCGGTGTGGTAGGTGCTCAGCCCGGGGTCATTGTCCAGGCGAGTCCGCCAGAACTCAAGCCTCACACCGCTCAGGCCTAGCAGCAGGCCCAGGCGGCTTCTGTGTAACGCTTAACTAGAGCATTTCCCATCATCTCGGTCACTACAGTTATCTTAGTTAAATAACTAGCTACGCGTTTTTGTGTGATTAAAAAGGAGGGGGCGATATGGCACTAAAATAATATATATATTTTTTGCCATAAAGATACTCTTGTTATGAAAAATGTTTAGCTGTTAGTAAACGTGTTTAACTTGTTACGTGTTAAACATACTACTGCTTAAAAATACATGAAAAATGTGATTTTATGTATGTTTAAGGGGTTCAAACATTTTATAGAAATAATAGTAAAACTTCATCACAATTTACATTGTATGCTAAGTATGAGTTCATTCATTTAACTAGGGAAGTTAGTTTGTTCTAAAGTGAGGTCCAAGCAAAGCTGAATAGTATCTCAAGCACTATCCATCCTAGGTCATATAATTATTAATTTGTTATAATCTGTTTACTACACTATCTCACTTTGTTGGTTTAAAAGCCAAGCTTATCCTGTTTGTTATTAAATATAGGAGTAGACGATATGGCCCTAAAATAATTGCAATGACAATATATTGGATGTAATGGAAAAAAATGTTAGTAAAGAAGTTTATTATTTTATATATATTTTTAAATTTAAAAAAGTACAATTTGTATACAATCAGTATGCAACAAGTTAGATGTTCATAGGTCATATTTTAGAGCATAAGCTTATGTTTATTACACTACCACATACTGTTTGTGTAGTATCTATGTTTATCCTGTTTGTGTGATTATAAAAGGGGGGTGGGCGATATGGCCCTAAAATGTTTGTGAAGTTTCAAGAATCTAGTAATGCTTAAGAGAAGCAAACATTTGATAGAAAAGTACAACTTATTTACATATAAAAATCAGAATGCAACAATGTATTTGGTATTTAATTTGTTCATTTAGCTTTAGAAGCTGGTTTGTTCTGAATGTATGTGTCCTTTTAGACCAGGCAAACCAGGATAGCTAGTAATTCAAGCATTATTCATCTTAGGTAATATAAGAATTTATTTGTATTCTAAATCTATCCTAACGGTCAGTTTCATAGCAAAGGATTAGACCTAGTCTTGGACTACACAGCAATTTTGAATGAAGATTTTTCATGGAAAAGAAAATGTAGTTTATGACTAGGCTATGCTTAATCCCTGTCTGGAAATCTGCTCCTATATGTTTAGGCTGTGTTTACCTTTTGATGTCTTCTTTTTCTTTTTGAATCAAAGCATACACTATTTTTTTTTCAAGAACATTTTATTTTACAGATTTTATCTCAACCAATATCCATCCTGGTTGATATAGGAATTTATTTGTTATATTCTGTATACTTTGCCACCACCACACAACACTGTTAATTTAGTTTGTTTACCCTATGGGGCAGTTTCATAGCCAAGGATTAGGCCTAGTCTCGAAATGCACAGCATTCTGAATGGAGATTTTCAATGGAAAGGAAAATACAGTCTATGACTAGGCTAAACTTGATCCCTGTCTGTTCCTATATGTTTAGGCTGTGTTTAACTTGAAATGTTTGTGCAGAGATACCTCTCAGAAGTTTTTGGTGCCAGACTTCACCATGGCACACAACACCAATCCACCAAACTAGTTATTGATTCTTAAACAATAGCATCATCCTCATCATCACCACAGCATCATGTAGAATTAATCTTTTTAAAGTTTAAAGTCACTGATCTTTATATAAACAAAGAGAGATCATTAGACTGGAGTTGTTAAAACATTTAGATTATTGTCTTTCTGAAAGTTTGTTCTCTATTTATTTAATTCTCATGCCCATCTGTTTTTGTCTTTTCCAGGTGCGCTCCAGTGTAACCGCTGGAGGTTTGGGATATTAAGGACTGTAATCAGGCGCAGCAGCAAACATTGGTCGTTTTAGGAGCCCTAGCATTTGAGCCACAGACATGGATGGCCGAAGTGAAGATGAAAGTGTGAGCAACAGCAGCGGAGATTCCAGGTAATGGCTCAATTTGTTTGCTGTTATGAAAGGTTGGTATAGCAAATAATTGTACGCTTCACAAAATGCAAATTGGAGCAGAGAGTTTGACTGTTTGGGATAGTGTCATTTCCATATCTTACAAATTTGGCATGTTTGGTACGGAGGCACTCCCAAGGGTTTATCAGGTGTGTGCACGTTACTGCTGGTGTTTGGATGGGGTGCCTAGCTGTTCTGTGTACATGTGCTTATGGGGAAACATTTTCTGTGGTGGTGTTACCCATAAGATGTTTTACCTTAATTTACTTGGGGATTATGAAAGGTCTGTCTAATCTATATATCTGTCTACAGCTTAGAAATCTTGTAAACTGTGGTAGTTGTTATGGAGACACAACACTGATTTTAGTTAAGAACTTGGGGAACGGTTAATTCAGATTGTATCAGTTATTTTGCAGGAGTGGGGTGAACAGTTTATACCTAGATTACCTGTTGGCTATTGTAAGATTCTGCGAAATTCTGTGATTTCTGCTGAAAACTGCTGAACATAAGGAAGCAGTGCAGTATATTTTGAATGTGAAATGATATTAAAACCAGGACAGCTTACTATACACCTCTAGTAACTAAGTGCATACTACAATACATGCAAAATTCAGACTCATGTAAAACTGTAAAAAAATGTCCAGGATAAGAGACCCTAAACAGTAGATATACAAAAATATCAGCCCTCTTGCTACTGTGGAAGGTAACAGAGTAAAAGAAGGACTCCCATTATTAATGCTTTATGACTGTGGGCCATGTGCTCAGATTTTCAAAACCTAGCTATTGAACAAAACAAGCTCTAAACAGGTTAGTGATTTACTGTGTTCTGAAAGTAAAAGTGAAACTAACGACAAAACTCAGCGAAGGTACAGAGCTGCTGTTAACTTGTTGGGCCTCTGTAACACCAAATAAATGTGTGCTTCTCTCTGTTTCAGTAATTCTGAAGATGAATCTGGATCTGGGTCTGGATCAGGCTCAGGTTCTGGCTCCAGTTCCAGCAGTAGTAGCTCCAGTAGCAGCCAGTCAGGAAGCAGCGACTCAGGAAGTGGCTCGGATTCGGGCAGCCAATCTGACTCCGACTCGGAGAAGTCTAAGGGGAAGAATGATCAGGATAAAAACCCTGCCAAGATTGATACATCAGAAGTAAGATGTTTACATGCCTTTTACGTTTGGGCACAATGTTTTGAAGCTTTTTTGCTTTTTAAATGAAGCACTTTCCTTAAGTTCAGCATTTAAAAGTAGGGTATCATATTCCAAACACACTATTATCCCAGAGGAGCATCACACAGTGTGAGTTTGCGCTCTTCCTAACTAGATATGTTACAGGATCACATTCCTTCTTATTTTTACCCCTTTGATATCTGATGAGCCATTATTGAATGACTGTATTGTAACTGTAAAAGACATTATGCTGTTACAGTAGCATCCTTACATTAGTCTCATTAATATATTTTGGTCAGGCTATATTTTTCCAAAGTTAATTGTTGATTGTTCTGTATAAGTCTACATTGCAGAAGCTGATTATTTTTTACTGTTTTATTATATATTTATATAGTTTTGGAAGTCAAATCCCAGTATCCTGGCAGTGCAGAGATCAGCCATGCTCAGGAAACAGCAGCAGCAACAGCTTCAGCAGCAGCAACAGCAGCAGCAAAAGCAGCAGCAACAGAGCTCCTCAAATAGTGACTCAGATGAGGTAATACCTTCTCAAATGGATCTTTTTTTGTGTGTATTTACATGTATGTGTATATATATTTCTGAAGTGTAATCATGCTAAATTGCTATGTTTGTCATGTGCAATACCAGTCCTAATTATTCTTAATGCTAACTTTCTGCTTGGAGAGAATGCTAAGGGCGAATCCCCCTTCTTGCTCTAAAGACAGCACATCAGCAGCTCTTGACGTTATTTGCCCATTGCTAGTGGCAAATATTGTGGTTTAAACACAAACTTTACCAAATGGTTGTGCTAAATAAGAAACTATTGAGCTTTTTTTTGGAAATTACCTTGATGTTGAACCCAATGAATGCTGTGGAATTACTTAATTCAGTTACCACACTATTTTAGTCTTAAAATATGATCTATAATTTTAAGGTGTCTAATGCACTTGTTTTCTAGACATATCACAGTTTTTCCGTGGATAGTACTAATGCTTTTCTCGTAATGAGATCACACTTCTTTGAATAGAATGACATTTAGTTTTCATCCAGCAAAAGAATGGCTCTTTTACTAATTTTATTAGGTTGTATAGGCTTTTGAAATAGGCTTTAAGATTTGCTTTCAGTGATGCCTAGGTCTTGTCATTCTTGTTTTAATGACTTGGTTGGATTTCACTTATTGTATGTGTTATATTTCTCCCCAAGGAGTCCTCTAGCAGTGATGACTCAGATGATGACTCTTCCAGGAAGAAAAAGAGTAAAGGGTGAGTCCTATCATTAAGCATCAAGCTGAGATCTATTTTTTTTTTATATCAGGGTACATATTTAGTGCCAGTACCTAATTTATATTAACTTTTTGTTTGTTTCTGCGGCAGGTCTTCAGACTCTGACTCAGGGTCCGGCTCTGGGTCTGGTTCAGGAAGTGACAGCTCTGATTCTTCAGCTGAGGAAGAGGAGGAGAACAGTGAAGAGTCTGTTTCAGACTATGAGCCCAGCCACAAAGTCAAAAGCAGAAAACCAACGAACAAGTAAGGCAATTTGTCTGCTCCTCTAAAGTCAATGTATATTGAGCTGATCTCTTTTAGAGAGCAAATATTTTATGGTGTCTGAAAGCATTTATCACTTGTCTTTGCTAACTGATGTTTAATGTCCTAAGAGAAGTGCTGCAGTTTCAGCTCTGTCACGTAGCAGAGGTCAGTCTGTCTAACTTGCTCTTTTTTTTATTGTTCTGTAGGACCAATGCCAGAAATGGGAAAAAAAGCAAGGCTCCAAAAAAGAAGTCCGCAGGCTCCTCTTCTGAAGACGAGGACGACTACAAGAAGGCTCTGGCAGGTCCTCGGCGGCAGGCTACGGTCAATGTGAGCTACAAAGAGGATGAAGAGCTGAAAACGGACTCTGATGATCTGTTGGACGTGTGTGGGGAGGACGTGCCCCCACCTGAGGAGGATGAATTTGAAACGCTGGAAAGAGTGATGGGCATTAGAATAGGACGGAAAGGAGGTGAGCTTTTCGTAGTTTTTTTTTTTTTTGTATATTTTGGTCCACAGTAAAATATATTCTGTGAAATATATTGAATGTACATATATGCACTATAAAGGTCATATGTTTGTAGTCTTGATGCTCGTCTTTATTTTCAACTCTGCTTTGTGTTATACAGCCACTGGGGCCACAACCACAGTCTATGCTGTTGAAGCTGACGGGGACCCCAATGCCAACTTTAACTCAAGCAAGCAGCCAGGGGATGTGCAGTACCTGATCAAATGGAAGGGCTGGTCACACATTCACAATACGTGGGAGACTGAAGAGACGCTAAAACTGCAGAATGTGAAGGGCATGAAGAAACTGGACAATTTCAAAAAGAAGGAGCAGGACAAAAAGAAGTGGTAAGATTTCAGCATGACTGGGTTAGGGGAAGGCTGCATGTCCTTTTAGGACAGTGTTGGAGTTTTAATAGGAGTTAAACATATTGTGGAGAGTGATTCTGTTGTTTTCATCATTTGTGCAGGCTCAAAAGTGCTTCACCTGAGGATGTGGAGTACTTCAACTGCCAGCAGGAGCTCATGGACGACTTGCATTCGCAGTATCAGCTCGTGGAGAGAATTATTGGTAAGAGAATGCTTTTAATTCGATCACTGTTCAGCATTCTGCTCACTTTCAGTTTCGATTGTGTATTTATGCATGCTTTGCCTTCAATTTTGTCAGGTCACTCGAATCAGAAGTCAGCAGCAGGCTACCCAGACTACTTGTGCAAATGGCAAGGCCTTCCCTATTCTGAATGCAGTTGGGAAGATGGGGCACTTATTTCACGAAAGTTCCAGAAGTGCATAGATTGCTACATGAGCCGGAACCAGTCCAAAACGATCCCCTTCAGAGACTGCAAGGTAACGGGCCTGAAGGAGACGGCATGCTCTTAAAGCAGCCATGATGAAACTTTAATAAATCCATGTGTGCAGCAGTCTGATTTAATGGCTTCATGCAGTGAAGGAATGTGTGCTCTTGTTCAGGTTTTAAAGCAGAGGCCGCGGTTTATGCCTATGAAGAAACAGCCTCATTATATTGGCGGAGATGGACTTGAGCTTAGGGACTACCAGCTGGACAGCTTGAACTGGATGGCCCATTCATGGTGCAAGTATGTCTATTTAAATCTTAAAGTCTTTAAGTCTTAAAGTTCTTTGTGCTCTGCCCTATGATGAGTTCTTCTGCATCGAATTGCTTTACGTTTTTATTTGATTAATTTGAAGTGAATAATTTACCTGAATTTCAGTTTCATCAGTACGTCAGACAGGCTGATAACAATAAAATTTGGGACTTTAGATTAAAATATTACCTTGTTAACCTTTTCTTCTCTTGCTCTTCCTCCAGAGGTAACAGTTGTATTTTGGCAGATGAGATGGGTCTGGGTAAAACCATCCAGACAATCTCTTTTCTGAACTACCTGTTCCATGAGCACCAGCTTTATGGGCCTTTCCTGCTGGTGGTGCCCTTGTCCACTCTCACGTCCTGGCAGAGGGAGATCCACCTTTGGGCCCCACAAATGAATGTGGTGGTCTACCTGGGAGATATCAGCAGTAGGAACATGGTATGCATTGTACATAAACAAACTCAAGCTTTCTTTATGGTGTGATCAATCTGTAGATATTGGCTAATTATACATTCATGCTTAATCTACCCTGTATTAATTGTTTAATTGGTAATGGTAGCACAGTTATTTTAGTTTCATTCCATTTACCTGTGGACATTAAGAAAGAAAATAAAGCATCCTAAATCGTAGCAGTTGTACTTGAAAATTGAAAACAATT
This sequence comes from Astyanax mexicanus, assembly GCF_023375975.1. Taxonomy (NCBI): domain Eukaryota; kingdom Metazoa; phylum Chordata; class Actinopteri; order Characiformes; family Acestrorhamphidae; genus Astyanax; species Astyanax mexicanus. The sequence goes on along the minus strand of NC_064427.1, from coordinate 25,863,065 downwards.
TGTTTCCTTTAAAACAATTTTGACTGTCTCTTGTATTGTATTGACCTTTCTGAGAGGCTTTCTGAGATTGCAGGCATATCTTTACTTAGTCTCACCAACATGTAATCCCTAATTAAGTTACATGGAAACAAAGGATTAAGCATCTTTTATATCTTTTCAATTTAGATCCGGACACATGAGTGGATGCATTCACAGACCAAGCGGCTGAAGTTCAACATCCTCCTCACTACATATGAAATCCTCCTGAAAGACAAGGTATTATGCTGCTCTGCCATGTTAATGTAGCTCATGTTCCTGGATTATTGCCTTGCTTTTGACTTTCAGTTATGCCTTTCAGTTTTCATTTCCTCTTATTTTCAAAGAAATGTAAACTGATGTGATGTAAGCAAGGAAACTGAAGTTATGCAATACTTTTGTATTTGCTTGTATTAGCTTCTCACTTGTCGCAGTTGTTTTCCTTATTATTTACATTTATAGTATAATTTGGTTTCTACAATAAAATAATTAAGTGGCTCATATATTTATTTTCTTTTTTTTTAGTCATTTCTAGGGAATGTGAGCTGGGCTTTTATTGGTGTGGATGAGGCCCACCGGCTGAAGAATGATGATTCACTTCTGTACAAGACCATGATTGACTTCAAATCCAATCACCGGCTCCTTATCACAGGAACACCTTTGCAGAACTCGCTGAAAGAGCTGTGGTCTTTACTGCACTTCATCATGCCAGAGAAGTATGTTTGAATTTGCCTACTGCTGTTTATGCCACATCATTAAAACAAGATGATGTGTTGCTTGCACATTCTGATCTCTCATTGCAATAGTAGTTGCATTGTTTTTTTTTTTGTTGTGCCAGTAAAAAAGAAAAGAAAAGAAAATTGGCAACCAAAAATATTTGACAGCAAATTGCAAAGAAGCACTATCATATTTAGTAATATTTAGAGTATTTATGCCAAATAATTACTATTGTATTGCTTTGTGATACTTTTGATTATTTTAGACCACAGCAGAAATATAATTAAGTTGTAGTTTTGGAATTGTTTTTCTTAGCTTTCTTTATTTTCGAAGTTATGGATAGGTGGTGAAATTTGATAAGTAACTCCAACAACAAAAAAAAAAATAGAGTTTGATCAAATATTTTTCTTTTCAAGCCAGTTTGAGAACTGAAACCATAACACTACACACTCTGGTGATGTTTTCCAGGTTTCACTCATGGGAGCTCTTTGAGGATGAGCACGGAATGGGAAGAGATTCTGGCTACACCAGCCTGCACAAGGAGCTGGAGCCGTTCCTGCTGCGCAGGGTCAAGAAGGATGTGGAGAAGTCACTGCCTGCCAAGGTGGAACAGATCCTCAGGGTGGAGATGAGTGCTATGCAGAAACAGTACTATAAGTAAGGATGCAACTATATATTATTAAAGTGGAGATAAGGAGGTCATCCATTGCTTTGATGTAACTGTAAGCAGATTTAGCCTTGTTGGATCAAATGATCATCAACGTAGTTTTGCTAACATGGCTCTTTACCTGTTCCTGTAGGTGGATCTTGACGAGAAACTACAAGGCTCTGAGTAAAGGTACAAAAGGAAGCACGTCTGGCTTCCTCAACATTATGATGGAGCTGAAGAAGTGCTGTAATCACTGCTACCTCATCAAATCGCCAGACGACCATGATTTCTACAACAAAGCAGAGGCCTTGCAAGTATGAACAGAACCCATTCGCTCTTATTCAAATTAATGGATGAAAGAGAAAAGCTGAGGATTATGTAGAAAAGTTGATTCATTGGTCACGTTGAACACTAATTGAATGTATGTGCTCCATCCACAGCACTTAATACGCAGCAGTGGGAAGCTGGTCCTGTTGGACAAGCTGCTGGTGCGACTAAAGGAACGTGGCCACCGCGTCCTCATCTTTTCCCAGATGGTCCGGATGCTGGACATCCTGGCTGAGTACCTGAAGAGTCGCCAGTTCTTATTTCAGGTATAAAACACTTTGCTCATTATGTTGTTTCATAAGTTTTTATGTAATAACTGGTCAATTAGAAGTTTTAAAAGTTCTTAGAAGACTTTAACTGATTGTGTGTTTTCTCTTGCAGAGACTGGATGGCTCTATTAAGGGTGAGATGAGGAAACAAGCGTTGGATCATTTCAATGCAGAAGGCTCTGAGGTAATTGTTTACTCATTGCTTTGGAGTATTTGGGACCAATCCCATTTCTCTCTTGTACCCCTGCTCCTTTGAACAGCTTTATTAAGGGAAGGGGTAACATCCTCCCCCTAAAAATTGGGACAATCCTTCAGCTTTAGAGCCTCGTATTTCTTAGGACACACATTCTATGTGATGTGGAGCTGAAATTAGATTTTATTAGCTTTTTTTTTTTTATGTTCCACCTCAAATGCTGCAGTGTCTGCTGTCTGTCATTCAAGATGGAATGTGAAAGTTAGCTACACAAACTATAGTAATATAGTAGTTATGATCATTTTTGACACATATTTGACAAGCCTAACAAGAATCAGGACACCCTACCCCAGGTGTGAACATGTAAACAGAGTGGTTGGGCTAAGTGGTAGGGCCAAGGAGTAAAACGGGATTGGTCCTAACAGTTCTTCAATCTTCTGTTGGGGCTGTTAAAAGGCTGGATTATGAGGAACTTTTTATGTTTCACTTTTCAGGATTTCTGCTTCCTGCTGTCCACGCGAGCGGGTGGTCTGGGTATTAACTTGGCATCTGCAGATACTGTGGTCATATTTGACTCAGACTGGAACCCCCAGAATGACCTGCAGGCTCAGGCCAGAGCTCACAGGATTGGGCAGAAGAGACAGGTAAAAATATTCTGCTACTACATGCAAAATTTTCCTCTCTGGCAAGAAGTAATTTGAGCAAAAACAACTAAAAGTTAATACCCAAATATATAAACTGTGAAAAGATGGTTATTGTTATCTTCTTAAAACCTATATCTGTCCCTATTTTTTCCTAGGTAAATATTTACCGTCTTGTGACCAAAGGATCTGTAGAAGAGGATATTATTGAAAGAGCCAAGAAAAAGATGGTGCTGGACCACCTTGTGATTCAGAGGATGGACACGACAGGAAAGACTGTCCTCCATACTGGTGCTGCCCCCTCCAGGTAACTGCACAACACATCCCAGAACATGACACTAATGAAGTATATTTCAATTATTTCCTAAATTAAGATGTAAAAATAAAGTTACCTTTTTAAAGGAATTTTACATTGAGAAACATTACAGGTTATTGTGAGATCAGCCACAAAGATGCTGCATTTTCAGAATTAAATGCAATTTTCAAGCATTAACCTGTCTGTAAAAACTTTCCAGTTATCTGTCTTAGCCATTAGTAAAATTAAGAATTGGAGAAATGTAAAGGAGCTCAAACAGTTTGGCAACAGGAACAATGCTACTTTTATGCAAAAAAAAATAAATAAAAAAAAGTTTACCATGAAGATGGTTGTCTAATAAAATAGCCAGTATGTGCGCACATTATTCTCAACAGAAAAAAAAAAAACCTCAGCAATGCTGCTGTTCCTGTTACATTCACACCAATCCAACACACACAATCATACCATCCAGTATATGTAACCTCACCAAGTCCTACACCACGCCTACAGTGACGTTAGATAAAAAAAAACTGACTCGTAACATTTTGTTGTAGGTTTGTCTTTCCTAATTCTAATTGGCCCATCTTTTTTATTGGCATTTATTAGCAGTTCCACCCCTTTCAACAAGGAGGAGCTGTCGGCTATTCTAAAGTTTGGTGCTGAAGAACTCTTCAAGGAGCCAGAGGGAGAGGAACAGGAGCCTCAGGTGCGTTTGTGGTTGCCACCTAGTTCTTGCATTTCTTTTTTTTTTGAGGCATGTTTTTAGACAGATGTTCCTACATGTTCCTGATGTCATTGTTGTGTACTGTGATTCTGCAGGAAATGGATATTGATGAAATTCTGAAGAGAGCAGAAACCAGAGAAAATGACCCTGGCCCGTCTACTGTAGGAGAGGAACTTCTCTCACAGTTTAAGGTATTCTTAATCTTGAACCTCTTATTTTATACTTTATTACTTTTTAATTTAATGTATTTTTTTCCCTTCATTTTTATTTGTAATGGTTGGAATGTTATTATATTTATGTTTATATGTATGTTTATAACCCCACACATACATCCATATTTACACTATGGTTTAGCTTTTATTTACATTTAGTTTAGCTCAAAAATAATAAATGCAATAACCTGAATACCGATAAGTTGTCTCTTAAATATGTTTTCCCTCAAATTATCTGAGCCCAAGCTTGTATGTATGTGTTATCACTGGTACTTTGGTCAAGGCTGTAATCTGCTCATATTCCCTCCACCAGGTGGCAAACTTCACTATGATGGAAGAGGAGGAGATTGACATGGACGCAGATGGCAACCAGAGGAACTGGGACGACATTATCCCAGAGGAGCAGCGGCGGAGGATGGAGGAGGAGGAGAGGCAGAAGGAGCTGGCAGAGATCTACCTGCTTCCCCGCATGAGGAACTGTGCCAAACAGGTCAGAGGCCAGTCAAGTTTGGGAGCTGCCTCCTAAGCGAATGTCACACAGCCATTTAGTGTTTGAAAGCAGCATTACATAACATTTCAAAGCTGTGCTCTTACACCTGATCTTTACATTGCAATACATTTGCTAATCTTCAGGAATCTTTGTGAATAGATTGTCATGTACATTTTATGAAACATTTTAAATTGATTATGATCCATCTTTGTTTTAGATAAGCTTCAACGGTAACGAGGGCAGACGGAGTCGGAACAGAAGATACTCTGGCTCAGACAGCGACTCCGCGTCAGATCGAAAACGGCCTAAGAAGAGAGGCAGACCTCGAACGATTCCTAGGGAGAATATTAAGGGCTTTAGTGATGCTGAAATACGAAGGTAATTTTTTTTAGTTTAACACCATTAGTAAATGTATTGCTACAAATTGTTCTTCATTCAACTGCATTTCTTTTTCTTTTATTTAGATTCATTAAGAGCTACAAGAAGTTTGGGGGTCCTTTGGAAAGGTGAATGTTGTAGATTTTTATATTGATATTTTATTTATTTATTTATTTGCTTAAATCAATAAGCAAGAGTTGCTTTATGAAAATTCTCTTCCATGGTGGCAGTTTCTCTTGATCTTATTTACTGTGTCTAATAGATTGGATGCTATTGCCCGAGATGCTGAGTTGGTGGATAAATCGGAGCATGATTTGAGGCGACTGGCAGAAACTGTGCACAACGGCTGTGTTAAAACACTGAGGGAAAACCCCTGTGGACCAGAGAAGACCTCAGGCAAATAACCTTTATTACCTAAATAATCTAATACACTTCAGTGTATATTTACTTATGGTATAAGGCCTGGTTGTACAATATATGGACATGGCCTCAAATATTTTTGTTGACCTCAATATTGCCCATTTATGTTTTTATTTGCAAGTTGAGCCTGCTAACATAAGAAAATTAAGCTAAATATATTGACTTTTGGTTTAAATTTTATTTGTATTAGATTTTGAGTATTTTTGAAGTTATATTTAGATTCAAAAGATTAAAGACCTGAAGTTTAATGCTGTTTTTAATTATTCTGTTAAAATTAGTGACTTGAAATGTTCCTGAAAAATATTTAAATAAATTATTGCTATTATTTCTGGGACACTATATTGTCTATAGGACTGTGTGATATTGTTAAAACAAACCTTGATTTTCTTTAAACATGAGTGATTTGTACAATTACAGTGTTTAGTTATTACGTAACTTTAGTTTCTTTATTTAAAAACACAGCATAGTTTAAAGTGATGCAAAAGCTATTGTTTCCTTTACATTTATTTTTTTTGTTTTTAGAATAGTAAGCAGCCTTACATGTAGCTTTTATATTAAACAGTGTAAACATAACCTCCTTGTATTTCAGTTAAAGAAAAGTGTAAAATATAATCACTGCAACAAAAAGAGTTTTTTACAGATTCAAATATACTGAGATTCCTCTGACAGCTTCTATATGTAAAGATGTACAAGATCTCCATTATCCCATTGTAAAAAGTGCATTAAACAGTGATTTGAAATAATTGATTAACTCCCTGCCCTATTGAATTTGTGTGCAGTTGTTAAGTGTTTTTTTTTATTGGTGGTTCTAATCCATGTTATGTTCCTTTGTCACGTGGTTTAGGAGGCAGGCGAGGCAAGGTGAAAGGACCCACTTTCAGAATATCAGGAGTTCAGGTCAATGCTAAGCTAGTAATCTCACATGAGGAGGAACTGGCGCCTCTGCACAAGGCCATTCCTGCAGACCCAGAGGAGAGGAAGAGGTACTTTGCAGACACGTTTTTATGCATTGCTTTTAAAAAGGGTGATTTAAAAATCACTGTGAGTGAACAGGGTTATGTGCTGTATGATACTGAGTTTGATCATTTTTACTCAGGTATACACTTCCTTGCCATGCAAAGGCAGCTCATTTTGATATTGACTGGGGAAAAGAGGATGACTCCAGCCTGCTTATTGGTATTTATGAGTATGGCTATGGAAGCTGGGAAATGATTAAAATGGACCCAGACCTCAACCTTACACATAAGGTAAGACTAGCTGATGTTAAATCCATAACGTTTTTAACTAGATGGATTTGAGTATGTTTGGAAACTTGTAGTGCTCGGGTTTTATGACTGAATACTTGTTTTTATTTTTCTCTGATCTAACCAGCTCTTACCAGATGATCCAGATAAAAAGCCACAAGCGAAGCAGCTCCAGACACGAGCAGACTACCTCATCAAATTGCTCAGCAAGGACCTTGCCAAGAAGGAGGCCCAAAGGCAAACGGGCAATGTAAAAATTCCTTTATTTACGCAGTGGTTTTATATTATGATTATATAATCTGTGCCCTTTAAGCAGTTGAGCTAAGTTCTTTATATTGACTTTTTGAAGCCATAGGTGAATATACATGCACATTTTATGCACAGAAGCACAGTGTTCAAAGTCGTCTTTTGTATTTTCGCATGTGAACACTTGATGTCACATTATAACAGATACAGTCACACATGAATACATTATAAACATGACTAGAAGTTCTTATTTAAAAGGAAGTACAGAGGAAGCCTGGTTCCAGATTTGTCCTGGAAGCCCCCAGCCAGTGTATGGATATATTCAGTTCCATCACAAGCTCACCTGATTAAACATCATTTAAGCAGAGATTTACCAAACCAGATTCCTATGTGGAGAGCTTTGGAGATGTTTTTAAAAACCCAGTAACTTAGTATTTAATTTAATATTACCAGTACATCTGTTTAAAAAAAAGTCAGGCAACAAGCTTACTACAGTATATAAAATAATACAGGCTATATTAAGTGAAATTGGCTTATCTTTGATCTAAGATCGTTGGTTATACTGTAATGAAAGATATACAGTGGGGATGGTTTTACTGCTGCAGTCATTTAGTCATAAAATAATGCATTAATGTAATAAAATGAAAAATGAGTGTGCATTATTTTACTTTTTGAATGAACATAAACCACAAGCCACCACATGCTTGACACACTGGAACACTGGAACCCACATGCCCAGCAGGAAAGACCATTTAAAGACCAACAAATAATTCCAATGTGCTAAACTATCTCTACATCTGTCCATCCTTGTTTTCCCTTTATTACATAGTAAATTTGGTAATAACAATATTTGTGTTTTATTTGTGTTTTTGTTCTGAAGTCTAATTCACGAAAGAGGAAGCCACGGGGGAAGAAGAACAAAGCTGTGAAACCGAAGGTGGAAGAAGTGCCCAACAGTCTGTCTTCTGTTCCTCCCTCAGACAAGAGTTCGGAGGACGAGGACGACAAGGTAGAAGCAAAGGTTGGTGTGACAGAAGCTTGAAACTACAGCAGCTGTATTGGTCCTTCAAATTAGATACTAAATAGGCCTTAGTTCTATTGTATGGTTTATCTTGAGCTGTTTTTAAAGCTCCAACTCGTTTTTTGTAGTATACATTCTTAGTAGTAATTTGTCTCATTTAATGTGAATATTATGCGGATAGAATAAGTTTTAGCAGGACAGCATGTCTAAACCCAACTTCATACAAATACTGAAATCCATTCAGTAAATGATTTATTGCCTTTGCAAATCTTTGCTTGCTTTCACATACAAATAATGCATGAAGAAGCACAAACATTTTGTTAACTCATAAATTAAGCTTTGCTCCATGCTATTTTTTTACCGTCACTTTAATAAAAGAAGATGGATGTAAACATTGATAGTGGTTTTTAATAAGCATTTTTTTTTTTACTCCTGTCTCCCAGGAAACTCCCACTGCAAAGCCAGCAGCTGCTAGAAAGGCAAAAGTCCCTGATCGAGCTGTGAAGGAGGAGGAAGAGGAGGAACCCGAGTCAGAGGCTCATGTCAAAGAAGAGAAGGAGGAGAAGGAGACAAAAGAAAAGGAGGTGAAGAAAGAGATCAAAAAAGAGAAGAAGGAGGAAGGCCGAGAAGGCAAAGAGAAAAAGGAGCCAAAGGAGAAAAAGGAGACCAAGCCTTTGGAGCCTGTGCACAAAGTGGAAGAGGCGAATTCAGAAAAGGTTAGCTTATTTTAATACTATTTAAAATAAGTTTTAATGTTTGTTTATTGATACACTCACATTGTGTAAAGATGCATATAATTTTATTCTTCCTCTTAGTTTACATTGGTCTTCACGTATGGTTGTTTTTCTTTTTCAGACTCTGGATATAAAAGCTGATATCTGGGAGAAGAGTAAAAAGGCTGACACTCCAATCCACATTACTGCAGGAGGAGAGACCGTTCCAATCTCTGAGGAGTCAGAAGAGCTTGACCAGAAGACTTTCAGTGTGGTGAGCATATTGAATTTCTGTCTACTGATCTTTGAAAGCATTTCGTTCTGTTCTTGTTGTGCATTAATGGAATTAATGAGCCGCAATGAATCCTCGTATCTAAAGCTTGCTCTGGTCCTGTGTCTGACTTGACCTGTGTCTGTAGAAATGTGGTCCGTCTGTGAGCAGAAGAGCATTACTGTATACACTTAATATAACATTGGAATTAGAAACAAGCTTTATTGCTGTCTTGTAACTTTCTTTAGAGACTCTCTTCTAATTGCTGTATAGTTCAGTTTCAAATGCTGAATAAATATCAATTAACTGCATTATTTACGACATTTAAAATAGTCCTCATTTTCTGGGATTGCCTGTAACACCATCCATCATTCTGTGTGTAACAGTGTAAGGAGCGCATGAGGCCAGTGAAAGCTGCTTTGAAACAACTGGACCGTCCTGAGAAAGGTCTTTCAGAGCGTGAACAGCTGGAGCACACTCGGCAGTGCCTGATCAAAATTGGAGATCACATCACAGACTGTCTCAAAGAGTACAGCAACCCTGAACAGATCAAGCAGTGGAGAAAGTATGTACACTTTTACAGCAGTTCTCAAATTTGCTCACGGTTAGTTTATGCTGTGATTTTTTTGTAATCCTTACTTTTGTCTCCCATCTGTCACAGAAATCTTTGGATATTTGTTTCCAAATTTACGGAATTTGATGCAAGAAAACTGCATAAATTGTATAAGCATGCAATCAAGAAAAGACAAGAAAACGCTCAGGTATGGACATGTTTTAACAGGGATTTACCTGTTTAAATTATGTAATTTTGTGAATATAAAGTTTATCATAAATCTCATGTTTGCTTTTTTGCCGTTTTAGGCAGCGGACCAGAACACTAGCACTGTAAATACACAATCATTAAAACACGCAGGTATGTTTATTCATCTATCTGTATTTATTAATTTATTCACATTCCTAACTTTATGTATAAGGGGTTTGGTGCCTTTTGTGTTTTTCATTTATTTATTTTTTGTGATTGGCATGTAAGTACAGTCATATAATGACTAATTCTCAGCCATGATGAATCTGAGGTATCTTGTGTACATATGTCATTACCATAGTGTATGCTGCATTTACGCACTTGTTGGTCCCTACATTTCTCTGAGTTGTTCACCCAATTTGGTCAAGGTCATGTGGTGTGTGTATCTTATTTTTCATTTCTTTAATACTCAACATGTACTGTGTTACTATTATAATTAATACACATTAACGCATGATATTTTACCAATGTTTAAATTCTCTGTGACAAAGTGTTGCGTCATATCTTGATCAGTTTGTGCTGCATCGAATTTACCTAAATTTCAATGTGCCCAACTTGAGGATTGCACTTCACAGGGTGTTCACATGGCGTATTACTCCTATGTCATCACTCTTACTGAGTACAGCCAGGGCAGGACTTGATCTGATCTATATTCTTCTCCTGTGTCCACAGACATCGAGAGGTTAAAGGACTCTCAGCAAGATGAGAGCAGCAGAGACAGCTACAGCTCGGACCGGCACCACGGAACATCACGCAGCCAAGAGCAGCAGAGCAAAGAGCGGCAGTCCAGCGACTCGCATAGGAAAAGCTCGGACAGCAGGAAGAGGCCATACCCCTCCTTCAGCAACGGCAAAGACCACAGAGAGCGAGACAGAGACCGAGACCGAGAACGGGACAGAGACCACTACAGAGACCGTCAGGACAGCAGGTCAGCAATGCACACCAGATTTTTTTTTATTTTCTGTTTTATTTAAATAGTTTAATTCCTTTACATTGTAGGTAGCTGTATTTTATCCAAAGTAACTTACAGATGATGAGGACATTAAAAGCCAAGACAAAAATATTGGTAATATTGGGATAGAGAAAGAAAGGAGGAGGTAGGAGCAGGGAGTGAGGTTAGAAGTGGTTAGTTTGGCTGCACCTAGAACTTTTATTTTTTTTAAACTGCTACTTCTCTTTTCCTACTGTGCCTCTCCTACGGCAAAAGAAGGTGAAGGAGTGGAGAGATGTCAGTAATTACCCTATTACTGCCCAGCCAATTACAGTCAGCACAAATAAGGCATCATTTCCTTTTACTCTCTTAATTGTGTATGTTTAAACTCCTGCTCATTGCAGAGAAAATACATTTCTGGTGTTTTCTCTCCACTGTAAAAGGAGCTTTGAGGATTTTAAGCGGCTTTGTTAGTCTTCCCTAGTTTGTGTATTTGTTGAATAAATAGTTTGGGAAACCAATATAAGAATTATTTGACCAAAATCATGAAGGGCAATTGATATTACCAGTGCATTTTATTAGGGAGACAGGGGGCCATAAAAAGCCATACTGCTGTTTTCTCATATTGCATACAGCCCCTAATATTTTGCCTTTCCACAGATACTACAGCGACAGCAAGCATAGGAAGCTAGATGATCATCGTTCCAGTCGAGACCACTGGTCAGACAGCAGCTCTAAGGACCGCCTGCACTCAGACCACCGATCCCACTCTGACCACCGATCCCACTCTGAACACCGGTCCAGCTCTGACTATAGCCACCACAAACCCTCTCGGGACTACCGCTATCACTCAGACTGGCAAATGGAGCACCGAGCGTCAGGCAGCGGACCCCGTTCTCCTCGAGACCAGCGGTCGCCGTACGACTCTCGCTCGCCCATGGGCCACCGGTCACCGTTCGAGTACTCATCTGACCACAAGAGCACGCCCGAGCAGGTCTGGAGCAGCCGCAAGACATAGCGCCCGCTGCCTGGCTCGCTCTCTGTCAGCCATAGACACAGTAATACACATGCAGGAAATGCCTTATTGGACTTGGCCGCTGTACTGCGCACTGGTCTTTTTCTTTAAGGCCCCGTGCTCTCCTCCTCTCCTCTCATCTCCAGGCTGACTTTGGATAAACTGGGGAGTAAACACAAATTGCATATTTTTGTATTTAAGAGTCTCGTTGCACCGTTTCATAGGTGCAGCAGTGTAAGGTTTCTTTTTTCTTTTTTTAATTATTTTTATAAATTGACTACTTTTTTTTTTTCTTCCTTTATTCTTCTTGTCGGATACAGAAGAATCCGGTGTGCTCATTTTCCACCGCCACCTGCAACACTGGATTCTGGCATTGATGTACCACATCCACAATGTACTGCAGCTCTTGACTTATTTAAGATAAAAGTGTTTGAACAGAAGAAGAGACTAGGATCGTGTATTGTCTCAATGTCGTGCTAAGAATGGATTTAAGGGTCTCTCCTCGGAGCAATCTGAAGGACTGGGGTTCACCTTCCAAAGTACCTCGTTTACAATGTTTTCATGTGATGACCACCCTGCCGATTTTCTGTATGTTTGTATGTTTATCTTTCCATCATGCTTGAATTATTTAATTCTCTCAGCTGTAAAATAATCTGGATTCTGTTTTTTGTGAGCATCTGAAAATGTCCCTTTCACAAATTGTACTACTGTAAATTATTGTATAAAAGTAAATCAAATGGGCTTTTTCTTCTCAGGCTTTTTTTTTTTTTTTGTTTAGTTTTTTTCTTTGAACTAGATGTTCCCTTTCCCCATCAACTCAGGCTTTTTTGTCAGTTGTTGATTTAACAGTTTGGTTTCTGTATGACAGTTTATCTAAATGCTATTTAGAATGTAACTCGGGGGAATAGGGAAACTATTCCATTTGTGTATTCCTGTAGAGGGACACCTTTAGGTCTCTCCATCTCTCCTTTTTTGATTAATTCAGTTGTTAATGTTTAAGTTTAGCAAGAAGCCTCACCTGAAACGCGATTATGTCATTTAAAAACAAAAAAAAAACAGCGTGAGGGTTGATTTATAGCTATAGAGGCACTTATTTGACTTGAATTAGGGTTTTTTTTGTAAAGAAATTCCAGTTTTCCCTTTTTTGGTCTTTTTTTTATATAAATGTAGGCAATAACGTAAAATCTTCTATGCAGCCCAAGTGTATTTCTGGTGAATGGCCCGATCAAGTCAAAAATGCTGTTACAGTACACACTGTATATAGATTTCCTCTATATTTCAAATCAAATTTACACTGAATGCATGGATTTTTAAAAAAATAATTGTTTTATATAATTGTTTATAAAGTCATTAAACTCAAATCACTGTTTTCACCTGTAATCTCGCTTTGTTTAAATCAGTCAGTCCGATTGTCTGTGTATGTTAAATGAAAATATACACTCACTGACCCATTTTATTAGGTTATTAATTCTGAGTAGATTGGCATTTGTCAAAAAGGCTACAGATCTTTTATTGCACAGCTTTCATAAGATTTGTCCTGTGTGACAGTGCACCATGGGTAAATTGTGCTCATAAACAGTTCAACACAATACCAGTACTTTAAATTGTGACTGACTATGAATGATTGATTAATTTTATTAATATGCTCAAAGTGTGCAAAAAAAATATTTCCCACACTGTTCCACCACCTCTACCAGCCTGGACTGTGGACAAAAGGCAGATTAGTTCCATGGATTTAGGTTGCTGGTGCCAGATTTTGACCTTTCCATCTGTGTGACTCCAGCAAAAACTACGCATCTTCAGTTATGGTGAGCCTGTGCCCACTGCAGCCTCAGCTTTCTGTTCTTGGCTGGAATAGAAATGTGTGAGAGTAAATGTTCATCACATTCAAACACGGTCGTTACGAACAAGCTTCCACTATGGCATCATTTAAATTTGTGAAGCAAACCATTTAATTTTAGAATTATTTTTAAGAATGAATTTGTATCAAAAACTAAATCTTTTTTTTCTAAGTCAAGTTATGAATAATAAATATATTCATTAATTACAATTATTGCAAATCATATGTATAACTCTCTTCTTCTACTAACTTTTTAGTAGCTGTATGTGTAGAGGTTTCTTGTCATTTAAGCTTTTGTGTTCTGATAAAAAAAATGAGCTGTTCTGTTGCTACCTTATGCATCAGCCTACACAGAACATAGAGTAGGCTCTGTTTGATAATTTTACACAATATTCCAGTGTAAAAGACAACATTAATATGTGTTTGTTTGAAAAACAATTCTGTAAAAATATTGACTTTTAAAGGCTTTAACACTCTGCTTTCTAGGATTAATTTAGGTTAAATAATGCTTTACCGTCATTCCTAATACTAGTATAAAGAAAGCCAGCTGATACACGTTGTATAATATGGAAGAATGACAGTAGAAAGAATTATATTCATCAGTATAGTAGAACTTTAAACTTAGAGTTGTATTAAGTTGGCAGGACTTCTATACATGTGACAAATTAGGTAACGGCCAAAGGGAAGTGGTGCAATTAGGGTAAAGGAAATGAGGTTTTTGTCAGCTCTGACTTTGCTCATTTAAACAAACCACAGCACATTTAGAGTGGTGACTAATCTGCTGTGTTAAAATAATTCAATTTTTTCCTTGGTAAGTAGTGGGAACTGGAACCAGCCACACTGCAAGTGCAGAAAAATCACGTTTGAGGCAACCTGATCAAATTAACTGATTTATTAGACTGACCTGCGTTTGACCGGTGAGGGGGGCTAATTTCACACCCTGTACACAATGCTGCTTTACACCACTGCTGATATTGAGAAAGACAAAGAAGCAGTTCTTAAGACGTCAGAGTTTGGTTTATTGGGACTGAAGCACAGCGGTAGATGGTCACTCTCATGCGGTTGATATTATGTGTGATATATATATATATATTTAAAACTAACTCGTTTTGCATTGGCAGCACTGCCGTTGTTTTTACATACAGAAAAAGTGAGAGAAACAAGGAGCATTTTTCCAGTTGTTTACACACCTACACACGCGCACACACGCATACGCACACACACTAAAAACCAAAGGCAACATTTTCTTCAGGCTTGTGAAGGTCGTACAGGATACGCAGCAGCTGAAGTGGTTTCTATCCCAGAGATAATTAGTAAGTCTTCTTCTCTTCAAATATGAGGTTTGCTGTGGCTTTCTTGGCTGTGAGGAAAAAACGAGAACAATTCAGTAAAGTCAGACTGAAGCTTAGCTATCATCACTCAGTAATTAAACAAACAAAATTAAACAGAGCAAAATGTCATAGTAGTAAAACATCAAATTAACCACAAATATTACTGATCATTTTGCTTATTACTGGATTTCTGTAAAGCTGTTGAAATGTGATATTCAAATTAATTCAATTTTATCTGATTTGATTTAAAGACTTGGAGTGATGCCTGTGATAAAGACTCTCTGAATCATTTAAGCTAATCGAATCAATTACTCAGACTGAACTCATTCCAGAAATGTAAGGTTTGAGGGAGGAAAACCTGCATTTTGCATGTGACCTTATGTCACACAGGCCAACGATATTAGGAATTCTCATGAATTCAGTGCAAATAAGAGCCACTCCCAGACATTACAGACCTACTGTACTATATCTGAGTATAGAACAGAAACTTTCACAAGTTAGATTTGGAAGTAAATTTACAGAGGCCTAAATAATAAAATATTCCCTCAGGTCTAACATCACTATTTTGTGATCCAGCACTGATTATCCTACATCAGTACCTAACCTTACTAATGCTTTTTTATATGAGTACAATAAATCCTCAAAACAAAATATTCCAACATCTAGTGTAAGGTCTTTCCAGATTACTGAAGGCTGTTTCCTGAATAGAGATGTATGGAAATATTGATATATTAAAGTATAACACTATAATGTTATTGGAATTCTATAAAAAAAACAGCTATTTTAATCAGCAGTAGTTTACATGCTAAGACTAGTGTCAGACATTAATTCAACTGGTAGATAGCAGTGCTGTGCTATGTCTGTGTCTTTATATCCCACTGTCCTGATTGGATAATAAGTATATGATTTTATAAATACAGTGGTATTTTTATTTTATGACATTTTTTAATTGTAAAAAGACATAATGGTAATATAAAAGCATAATAATGACTTTTCCATTCAACTTTAAATATTAAGATGATTCAGGCATTCAATTTGTAATATATACAAATATCCTATAGAACCTAAATTAAAATCTAAAAAATAAACAAGCAAAGTGTTGTGTCATTATGTTACATCATGATTTTAACCTTAAAATATGTATTCATGTCCCTACAATACAAATAAACAAGAATTTATCTGATTTAATTTTTAAATTGGTATCCCTATTCAGAAATGGGTCTGGTCTCTTATGAGTTAATAGGATTTTCTTAAGTACTTTCTTGTTAAGTGAGCAATTTTAGTAATAAGTCGTAATTATAATGTAATTATTGTGTCAGGCCTGCAACAAACTCCTCAAAACACATCTACAACTTTTAGATACGGTGTGCACATGAGGTACTGAGGGGAGAACATGCCTCTTGCATTCATTTGGAGTTTACAGTAATTAAAAACATGCCATCCTGAAAAGCAAAAAATAAATTACCTCCTCTGGTGAACTAAGCCTAATTACAGGCATAATTAAGCTCGATTTAGAGCAGCTTTGTCAGACTTTTGAACTAAGTGCCTTTAAACTGCCGCTGCAGGAAATGGCATCAGCTAGTCAGACCTGAAAAACCCATGAAAGTGAGCTCTGTACGGAAACATGGGCATGCATGGCAGAATTACACAATTATTAATTCTGTCTACAGGAAACAGAAAAAATCTGTATCTATCTGTATCTGTAAAACACTTTGGGACAGTTTTCCAGACAGGGATTAGTCCTAGTCTTGGACTGCACAGTATTTTAATGGGAGATTTTCTATTGAAAGGAAAAAAGTCTATGACTAGGCTTAATCCCTCTCTGGGAATCCAATCTTCTAATAAACAAGGATGTAAAAAAAAGTATTCACATTCATTACTCATGTAGAAGTATAGATACTAAATATAGACACTTAAAATACTTCTGTAGAAGTGAAAGCATCAACTCGAGATTTTTACTCAAAAAAAGGGGAATGTTTTGGATTCAAAACAACTTAGTTTAGTATAAAAGTAAAGTAATGTAAGGGGGAAAAATGCCATTAAGGACACACCACAGGGTCCTATAGTGCACTACCCTCCTCCCCAAAACACATTTTTCTGAAAGCCATAATGACTATAGTGTTATATTAAAATGTTAATGTTGCAAATTTTTGGGATGCACTAGGCTCCCTGTTTCTGCTGCATATACGCCAAGTAAAAAAAACATTGTAGTGCAAATAAATTAAAGAAGCTTAGCAGGGACATTTAAAAGTAAAAAACTTAAGTATTTGTACTTAGTTACTTGACACCTCTGTTGTCAAACAAGGATGTGCTGAGAGCTTCACAGGTTTCATTTAATTAATAAAATTACGCTTGTGGCAGTAAGTGTCTCCCAGCTGAGTTGGAGCAACAAGAATAGCAACAACGTAAAAAACAAAACAGAGCCTGCAGGCAAAACAAATCCCTCACGATGGCTCGGACGCTTCGTGCTCTGTACTGTTTCTTGAATCAGAAGCCAAAGCAAAGGAGCTGAAGGGATCAAAGCAATATGGGGGAAAGATGCTTCGCATTTACCCTCATCTCTAATCTTGTCTGCAGCATCTGACGCTTTGCCTTTGATATCCTTCACTACATCATCAATCTTGGCCTCGTTCCTCAGGAAAAAAGGGCGGATGATGCGCGTGTAGATCATGATGGAGCCGTTAGCGGGAGTGGGGGCCATGCACCAAACCAGGAAAGCACACTAAAACACAGAAAAGATCATAAACAGAAAATTAAATCAGAGCATATGGATCATATTATTTTATAGACACTCTAAACATGGTCTAATCTAATTACAAGTTAATTACTTTTCTGTGTGACTGCATTATTTTAATAAAAAAGTGTTTTAATTGCATAAAATGATGACAAACATTGATCAAGCATAACATTATGACCACCTCTCCTTGTTTCTTCCCCATTATCCATTCTTTCAGCTACAAAGAAAATATAGGAGTACTTTGTACTTCTATAATTACAGTTCTATTGTATAGTCTCTGTATATGAATCTGTAGCAGCAATTTTGGGTATTCAATACAAAACAATGACAAGGTCATAATGTTATCTTTGATTGGTGTACAGGGTACAGAGTACTTCAGAAACAAATTACGGCTGCTTTCAAGGTGACAGCCACGTTCCAGACATAGCTTAAAAGATAGACCCCCTCACCTATTACTTGCTGGGTTATTTCGGATCTGTCTTTTTTCAATTTCATTTCTGAAATAAAAGTCTGTCCTGTGAGGGTTTCTCCTATAAATGTACTCACTTTAAATTTTAGAATTAGCAATACCATTAGTGATCTGGCATTTTTCTGTTATCGATAAATTCTTTAAAAAAGCTTACTTCTTCGGCTGAAATATTATTTGGTTATACATTTTGCTTAAAACTAAAAAGGCAGTTTTATGTGATTTACAGATAAAATAAATCCATAAATATACCTGAAAATAAATCATAGTTGTCACATGACATTCTATAAGGCCACAGCCCATTTGTGAAAATATGAATATAAATGTTGTAAAGAGGTGTAAAGAAATATCGATATATCAATATTTGGGTTTGCAATACTTTAGCAACTTTTAAAAACACAGTATTGATGGAATTAATATAATTGTTTAACATGTAAACAGTGGTTCATTTTGTGTTGTTTAACCCTGCCCACTAGATAACAGCTGTATTCTGATTCCAGTGTGTTTTTAATATTATGACAGTTTAAAGCAGTGTATAGGAGGTCGTCCTTTAATCTAAATGCTTAAACTAATCCTCACACACAATTAAAATCTAAACTGAGGTTATAAACATCTGAAGTATTCAGTCATGGCCTAAGGATAATATAAAGTAAACAGTAACTCTACTGTTAAACAAAGAAAACACTGAGCCGAAGGCTTTTCTATCTCCCATGACTGGAAGAGTCTGGTTTCATTTTCTTCAGCGTTTCTCAGTATTTCATACACTCTCATTTTAACATCTCAACAGACTGCTGTAAAGTTTACTTTAGAGGTGGAGGAATAAATCAGTTGTCTTTAAGACTCAAACACTCTTATCATCCTAACCTTTACTCCTGTCTCAGCAAACAAACCGGAGTTACCATGAACAAAAACATCCCTAAACAGTGAGTGTGGCTTCTTACACAGGCAGCCATTAATCTCATAGATCAACATTCCTATAGACATTCCACACCAATACAGATAATAAAGAGTGGACGAAATGATGATAAGCTTTCATTACTATGCTGTATTGCATCACAGTCAGATAAATGTACAGATCACATTAGTCACTGTGAATACAATAGGCACTGCAGTGATCGATAGTCTGCATACATTCCTCAGGGATATGAAGCTCATGGTCATATTGCACCTTTTTACAGTTTATTTCCTGTGGAATATTTAGTTACAAAAAATATATATTCTTTTAAAAGAAGAATCCAAAAGAATTACGGTATCTGAAATTATCACAGGATCAAAAATATATACACTTATTAGATTGTTAATTTAGTTGTGTAGAACGTTCTAAAATATCTTTAATGATATGTTTTGATGTAAGGATCATGACTGACTACAACACATAGCATCTCTGGACCCACAAAAGAGGGTTTTTTGGACCGCACTCACTAAGGTGGGAATGTGTGGGCAAGAATGCAAGGCCCAGTGGACCAATCACAGCTGCGGCTGTCCACAGCACGCAATGCATTGTTACATTTCCAGGGAGGTGCATGTCAAGCTACAGCACAGGGTAGGGCATAGGGTAATATTTTATAATATTTTATAACAAACTCTGCTCCAGAGGGTTTGTTTTACGTATTTTTGAGTCCTACATGTAGATTGATTTTTAGGGGTAACTGAGGGCTGGAAAAGATACATTAGTTCCATCCTCAAAATCGTCCAGTGTGCATATCTCGGATGTATATGTAGGGCACAGCATTCTATGATTTAACATCAGCTGCAGCTTATGCTTTGGGACCCAGCTGTTAGACTGGCCAAAGTCTCCTGGAGCCACTTGTAAAAAAAAACAACCAATTCCATATTTGTTAAGTATTAAATAAACTAAAACTGTATTCTTTTAACAAACATTTCAGTGGATTTACTAACAAAGAACACATTCAAACTACTGGATAACAAACTCTTAGTGTTCATTCCAATGTTAATCATTCCTTTGATTTTTGATAGCGAAATGCGAGATCTAACAATATTCATAGTGTAAAACATGGAAACATACAAGCGTACTAGGAGATCAAATGCATACCAGTTATGCAAAATGTGTACATGTGGGCAGGTCTGTATACCTGGAAAACCAATGATTGGGAATGTGTATTTTGTTTGCCATCTAAATGTTTTTTATTGTTAAAAATATACTATGATACCATAACTATAACTCTCACACTTACCTTTCCAATGTAATAGAATGGGAACCAGGACAGGAAGATGTCAGCAAAGAACTCAGCCACGCTGAACACACCGTACACAACCCAATAGGTGAGCCATTTTGTGTCATCGTCTTTGTCTGTGCTTTCGATGGCTTTGATTCTGTAAAAACAAGTGTTTTTTATATTAAACTAATGTAGACAGATATAAACAGATATTGATCTTTTTACCTTGGTTGTTCATTATTGTTTCACACTGTTTCGGCTTCGTATTTCAACACCAACTGCATTTTGTATTCAGAACATGCAAACAAGCAGATATTTATCTATGAGCTTATTTGCATTGCAGAGACTTGTCCTGCCGATTGTGTTTTGGGTGTGAAATACAGGGCAGGTAAAGGCATGAAGTAAAGGCTTGAAGAAAGTTTGAATTAAGAGCAGGAACTTTGTACACAGTAGTCCAGTATGGGGACATCCAGTGAGTAATACTGTAAGTATGAGTGTGTGTAACATATGGAGTCAACTAGGAGTTAGCCTAGCCACAATTGTATCTGACACAGATGAGTCACAAGAGCGCTTGTGGTTTATCGTGCGTAAAGACTGAATTTTACAGAAAAACTGCACTGCCAGAGGTTGCTGAGCGACAGAATAAACACCACCCTTTTTTTCTTTCTACAGAATCTTCCTTCACAGAAGTTGAGACCACGTGTGACCATGTCCAGCCACACTGTTAGCACTTCCTGCCTATAACCTTTTAGGTTTAAGCACTCATACAGCTCTGGAAAGAAATAAGAGACCACTTAAAATAATGAGTTTCTTTGATTTTACCAAATTGAAAACCTCTGGAATATAATTAAGAGGAAGATGGATGATCACAAGCCATCAAACCAAGCTGAACTGCTTGAATGTTTGCCCCAGGAGTGGCATAAAGTTATCCAAAAGCAGCGTGTAAGACTGCCAAGAGTTATTCCACCAAATATTGATTTCTGAACTCTTAAAACTTTATGGATATAAATGTGTTTTCTTGCATTATTTGAGACCTGAGAGCTCTGCATCATTTTTGTTATTTCAGCCATTTTTCATTTTCTGGAAATTAATGACCTAAATGACAATATTTTTATTTGGAATTTGGGAGAAATGTTGTCTGTAGTTTTTTCATTTTATTTAAACATATACTTATAAATAGCAAAATCAGAGAAACTGATTCAGAAACTGATATAGTTCTTATTTTTTTCCTGAGCTGTATGCAAGTTAGCATCCTCTTTTGTGTTACCGAGATTAAGAAATATCCTGAATTAAAGCGTTTTTACAAGACTGCATTACACGCCAGAAATAATACATTCAAAAAAGAACTGAGTGAGATTTGACTGAGTAAAAATAAATGCAGCAGTGTAATAACCAACCCAGCTACTGGCATTACATCAGAGGTCTGGAAATGATGCCACACCTGTGTTCCAGTTAAACGTTTCAATAAATGTTATACTACTTAAAAAAAAAGAAAAACAGCTGAAAACGTTTAATTTTACCACAACTATTCTGACAATTATTTACCTGTGTTTTATGTTAAATCCAGAAAATACTCAAAATATGCCCCACTTTTAAGTACAGCATTGTACAGGAGTTTCAGTTTAGTTCTCCAGCTCCGAGATTGGAGCAGTATTAGCATTAGCCGCTAACCCCTCTGGGCGCTAGCTCTTTCGCCATTCAGAGGGGAGCATATCGGATTGTAGCCTGCACATTTACCGTTTTAAAACAAGGTAGGTGGGACGAACCACTAGCTAATATTGCCCTGGCTTACTGGAACACTTACGGTTCCTTAGTGTAGCACTGTCAGGTGGTATTTACTAGCTGCTAATGCTAATCACTCAAATAAGCCGTTTTCAGAAGAGAAATCTGTGTAGATTAACATCCAGCGCTTGTTTAATTTTAAAAGATGTTTACTTAGCTTAGCTTTACTTAGTTACAAATTCAACTTGTGGTGGAGTACAAGTTAAAATTACCTACGTGTAAATTACGAAATTCGAGTTCAAATTGTACTTTTAGATTTATTATAGGGTTATTATACATATTATGCTGTTATATACAAACACACATGGTTGATGTTGTGTGAAAAAGCTTGAATCTCCATCCTTCTCTGTGTCAAGATTTCATGATTGACCGATGTAAATGCTCCAGAATGAAGAAGCCTATTTTACACAGAGACACGCTCGCTACAATATAATCTTCTGTTTAAAAGAATACACTCTTCTGAACACACTACTGACATCATCTGTACCTAACGCTTTCAGGCATGCTCATCTGATGATGCATACATGGGCAGATGATTTCAGTATATATATATTCTTTGTAAAGGGATTATGTAACATGATGATGGAGCATATGGGAGCACTATAGGACCCTGTGGTTGGAGCCTATGCTTTTGTCCTTAAAGCCATATTTTCGCACTTACATTACACTTTTACTTTTATACTTTAGGTCGTTTTAAAACCAGTACTTTTACAAATTTGCTTGTGTAAAAGGAAGTATTTTAACCCTAGAATCTTATATATTTCTACCTGGGTAATGAATGTAAATACTTTTGATACCTATGTTGCAAAATGACAGCATCATTATATTATTATTATTGATTTTGGGGAAGTTAATGAATAAACTATTGTATTGTGAGATTAGATTCCTTGCGATTCCCACCTCTAATACTGTATCATCGTGCAAGCTATAAACTCATCAACACACTATTTCTCTGTCTATCTATATATCTGTCTGTCTATAGTGGTATGAAAAAGTTTGGGCAACCTTGATAATTTTCATAATTTTTATTTATAAATCATTGGTTGGTCGGATCAGCAATTTCAGTTAAATACATCACATATCAGATGAACACAGTGATATTTGAAAAGTGAATAGCTCTGGAAAATAATAAGAGACCACTTAAAAATGATTTTCTATGATTTTAACAAATTGAAAATCTAAAAATATAATCAGGAGAAAACTGATTCAGAAACTGAAGTGGTCTCTTATTTTTTCCAGAGCTGTATATTTAACTGAAATTACTTATCTGGATAACCAGTGATTAATAAAGGAAAATCATGAAAATTACCAGGGGTGCCAAACTGTTTCACACCACTCTGTCTGTCTGTCTGTCTCTCTCTCTCTCTATCTCTCTATCTATCTATCTATCTATGTATGTATGTATGTATGTATGTATGTATGTATGTAAACTGTCACACCCAGTGACATCTGATCATCATGCTGTATTAAACCACAGTAAGGTAGTTTCCTGAACAGGGAAACTCAGAGAAACTCTCTAATCTGAACGCTGTGTAGTGTATGAAGACTAGGCTTAATCCAGTCTGGGACACTGCCCCAGTGTACTGCCCCAGTCAGGCCTTTTTCAGTACTAACTCTAGTACACACGGTCTCAACCACAGTCTAGGTGGGTGGCGCAGCTAAGCTAGGCTAGGCTGGCTATATGGCAGCAAGGGCTCCAGTTTCAGTCTGAGGTTATAATTGCCGTTGTCTGACGTTTTCAGCGCGGAAGGAAGAGAGCAGGAGAGATGACAACTCACGATATGTAGGCCGGGTAGACGAATCCGATCAGGTTGCACAGCAGAGAAGCGCCATAACCCACCACGAGGTAGATGGCAATCAGTGCGATGACAGCTGCAATACAACAGGAGCGGATTCAGCATCTCCAACAACAGCAACAACAATAAGGCCTGTAATAAACTGTAGCAGTGCAGCTCAGACCCCAACACTTTTAGTGATAATCAGACAGATTATTACTACTTATTTAAAGCAGGAACACGCCCAAAACAGCTGTTCTAAAACTAGCCAGGTTTACTAGTTAATTAACTAGTTAGTTGGCTAACACAGAATAATGTCCAGACCCCCGCAGCAGCTCCAGCAGCTCCAGCTCCAGCAGCAGCCCGCCCGCCCAGCCTGCGCTACTCACCCAGGGCGATATACGTGCGGCTGACCCCGGTCTTAGCCTCTATCTTCCCCAACACGTCCGTCATCATATTCTTCTCATAAAGAAACCTCTCGAATCTCTCTTTCAGAGCCTGCGCCATGTTTAACCGTGTAAAATATCGCCTTTGTTCAGCAGTGGAATAAAAACTTCGCCAACTGCAGCCTCTCTCTCTCTCTCTCTCTCTCTCTCTCTCTCTCTCCTCCCACCCTGCTGCTGCTGGATGCACCGTCAGAGATTCACTGACGTCACGGCCAACGGGTCTCTCTCCGCACAGCCACACCCTTCACCCCCCATCCCACACACACACACCACACACAGTATAATCAATATTTACACACTGCAGATACACACCCTTACACACACTGCCCCTACAGTGTGTGTATATATATGTGGAGAATATTTACAGATTTATAAAAATAAATGTGTTTAAATTAAAGATTAGGAGTAAGTAAGAGTAGAAGTATGTATTAAATCTAAGTAATGCTTTATTAAAACAAGGGTATAATATATTAAATGCTTAGCTACAAAATTAGGGAAAGGTATTTTTCCAACTGAGACATGATTTAGAAATTTGGGCAATGATTTATTAATCCTTTCAGGCCTGAATTATCTTCCGTAATGCAAAAAAACCCTACGAATTCGCTTTTCTGTCTGTAACGCACATAAAAAAAGACTTTAATATTCTACTATAAAAATCTATATAGCAAATAAATCCAATTAACTTAACTTGCCGTTGCTTTTAAATTGACCTTTTTATTTTATAAATCATCCCCAAACAGTAAAAAAAAACGTAATTAAAAAGTGTTCAATCAATATTGTTAATTTATTAAATTAAGGGAATGATTTCTTAAACTGAGGAAACGATTTATTTAACTGAGGGAAACATTATCTTCCTTTGTTTCTAAGAGAAATATTATATTCATTATAGAGCAATTTATGAAATCAAGGGAGCTATTTATTAAATGAAGAGAATATATTATGTCTCTAGATATTATTTTTTAACTATTAGTACAACCTTTTTTAAATAAATTAATTATTTTTATATGATATTAAGACTATTTACAGTATATAATAATAATAATAATAATAATAATAATAATAATAATAGTATATTAAATAATATTATTATATTATTTAATATAAAGTTGTATAAAATACATATTCATCCATCTTTGTTTCCCCTCAGCTCCCGCGTTAGGTCAACTAAACCGAGGAAGTCAGCGCTGCTGAGGAACGATTGTGATTGGCTGTTCATTCCTGTCAGTCACACTCGGAGTGAAATGATTGGTCGCCAGCGTCTTTGTTACTGGTTCTGCTGCATGCTATTGGTTGGGATTACTTTTGGACCGCCTCTTTGTGATATTTTCATAAGTCCCGCTAATGCTAGTTAGGTTAGCTCAGGCTGCGTCGGAACCAGGCAGTCCAGCGGTCTGTCCTGTTCTCCTGCCTGAGTTAGCTTTTGTCCCCCGGTATTTTGGGGTGATAATGTTGTTGAGGGCAGGGCCATGTTTCTCAGGCGCCGGTTTTTCAGCGCGAGTTGAGCGGGCCTGGTAGCTTTGCGCTGTTTTGTTTTCGTCGAACTAGTTTTGTTAGTTCGGGATGTGTTTGCCCTTAACATGGAGACAAAACGAGGGGAGATTCCCAACGGCGTATTGGACGACCTTTGCAGGTAACGTTCAATTAAATAACGTTACAGAGGCAGACAACTAATACTGTCAATATTGATTAACTGTTGCCCACTCACACCTCAGTAGTTCAGGATAACATAATGAAAATATACTGAGCTTCGTTTCCTGTTTATTAGTTAACTACCTGCCATGTAGGTTAGCTAATCCAGACAGTAAAAATCCACTCCAGCCTTTCGTTCCAACCGTCCGATTCACTGCACTCTTAGTTTGGCTGCAGAAGAGCCACCTGTACAGTCGTAACGAAATCCTGGTTGGGATTTTTACATTATGGATTTGAGTCACTCATCATGAATTTCTCAGCAGAACAAAGCTTCTTAGCCGATGTTGTTTATAACTAGGCTCATTTGTCTTTGGCTCTTTAAGAAACTTCTGGATTTTTTCCCCCAAGGTTAGTCCACATCTGGGACTAACATTAACTGTACCTGACAACTGGGTCAAATTTGGTAACCAGAATAACACAAACCCTGCTTGTATTATCGAATTAAAATGAAAAGTATTGCTAATTAAAATATAACAGGAGTTTGCACATCCCTCCAAGATGTTTAGAGGAGTTAAATGATTAGAATAAACTCTTAAGTAGAAGTGAATATTAATGAGTACAGCAACTTTAAGCTATGCTCTAGTCTCCCCTTTTTGGGTTATTATTTTTTTTACAAGTTTATTTAGGTTTTTTTTCATAACATCAAAAAGAACAAGCAAAATAAATCAGACAAAACAAATAAACAGAAAACAGTCTAACACACAAACACTCCTCCACCCAAAACAAAATATATAAATAGTTATATAACATAAAAAACAGAGAAACACCCAAAACCCCTCTCAAAAAAAGACACAACTACATATTTCACAAACCTCTCTAAAGTTATACATTAAAACCTTCATAATATATTTTTCTGTTTGGAGGATCTGCAACATTTAACCTCTCCAATGTGATTTTTGTTTTGTCCAGTACAGTGCTATTATTTTTCTTTCTGCATTTGTGAACATGGAACTAGATTTGTAATTGTAAATGTAATTTTTGTTCATTGCCAGACACAGTAAAACAGTGTTCCTTTAGACTCTTCCTTTTTAATACACAAATACATATTTAGATAAGTTATATAAGTTTGCATTAACCATTTATATTTTATTAATCTGTGTATTAAGATGTGTATTTATTGTCTTGAGTGTGAATTTAATCACAAGCTAATTTTCAGACTGCTATTGAAATTCCTGTTTCTGTCTCTGTTTCAAGAGTTATGCTTTTTCAGTGAACTCTCTGAAGACCTACAAAGTAAAACATAATACAATTAAAAATATATGTTTTATTGGTAAGATTTTAGTTAGCTAATACTGACTACACATTAAAAAAATCATTTTTACAAGTAATCACATGTACCTGTACTTTTCATGTTAAACAGCTGTGTACATATGCTACACTGCATTTGAAGACCAAAAAAAATAAATCAAAGTATGACTTGAGCGAACTCATAAGCCTGTTGGCCAGGGTTAGGCGTATCCAGTCCTGGAGGGCCAGATTCCTGCAGAGCTTAAGCACACCTGATTTAAAGCTCCTGTAAATTTCCATGTTAAGTTGGTGTTGCATCGAACACACCAGAAAATGCAGAAATTTGGCCTTGAGAATTGGAATCCTCTACTCCTGCTGCATTTAAATTGCTGATTTAAATGCTCTGAAAAGAGATCGTCATTTTTGACGTCACATTTGTTACATCAGTTTGTTGCCAGGAAATAGAACAGTCTAGATGCTTGTCTCCCAGATGTCTTGAGGGATGGTGGGCCAAGCTGAGTTGTACTTAAAGCTTGAAGGGCTCTTGACACTGACTGGGTTGAAATCTGGTTCTGAACAGTTTTGGCCTTTTGAGTTTGATTGGGCAGCCCCAGGAAGCCTGTTCTTGGAGGAAATCATGTTATATAAATGGACGAATATAGGCCAAGGACTGTGGAATAAAATGTTTGTTCTTAATTGTTATTCTACGGCAACAGCATTGCAAAGTTTTAACATTTCTGTGCAGTCAACTAATAGGTAAAGCTGTAAATGTGATGCAATGTAGTACTAGAAGTTGCTTTTTTTTTAAACATTATTGTATCACATTATGTTACATAATGGAATTCTAAGCTGATGTCTTTCTCTTTCTGCAGTCGCTTCATCCTCCATATCCCCAGTGAAGAAAGGGACAATGCCATCAGAGTTTGCTTCCAGATTGAGCTTGCCCATTGGTTTTACCTGGACTTCTACATGCAGAATACACCAGGATTACCTCAGTGTGGGATAAGGGACTTTGCCAAGGCTGATATCCTCTTGTTTTCAGTAGCAATTTTTATGTTTTTGATGTCAAGGTTAGAGTTTGATTCTTAGGAGACCTTTGGAAATATTCTGTTAACAGTTCAGGGTTATTTTTTAAAAATGCTTTTCTTTAACTCTTGTGGTTACTGGAATATCTGAAACTGTGGCACATCCCTGGTTCGAGGTGCGGTATAGAATTGACTATTATTTGAACCCAACAGCAAAACAAACAGCCTTACTTCCAGTTCTAATTCATTTTTGTTGCTACAGTTACAAAACTGCTAAGCAAACAAGTTGTGATAATCACAAACCGAACAAAACAATACTGACCTATTTCTCTGCTTTCCCTGTTCTTTACACAAGCACAAACACCTCCTGTTTCTGATTTTCTGGAATAGTTTTGTTTAATTGGGTCCGAACCAATTTGTTTTCTATTTTAAGAGCCCAGGATTAGTATGAACTCCAGTTCACACACAGACTGAAGAGCTAACAAACTGTCTGGAACCATTTGCTGAATTTAACAAATTGTGTATTAAATTGAAGTCATAGTTTAGTAACATTATTGTACTTATCTATGTATTTGTGTATTTCTATAATCCATAGGTTATTTTCCTTAACCTTGACCTCACTTTTTAATCACTGTCCATTCCTGCTTCCCCATGGAGAAGATGTTCAGAAGGTTTTAGAGCAGTGGAAAGAGTACAAGATGGGAGTTCCTACATACGGTGCAATTATTCTGGATGAAACCCTTGATAATGTGCGTAAAAGCTGAAAGCCGACACAATGAGATTAAAATTAAACTGTTAATCTAAATCATTTTTAAGTTTGATATTTTTAAGCTTGGTCCATTTTCTGTTTGATTTTAAAAGCTCTTTTAAGCTCAAGCTTAAAGTTTGCAGATTAAGATAAAGCAGTTTGCCTTAAAATGTGGCACACTTAAATTTTATGATGTTTATATTGTTAATTTCCTGCATACAAATAAACTATTAAATATGTATGTATTGTGCAGGCATTACTGGTGCAGGGATATCTAGCTAAATCAGGGTGGGGCTTTCCGAAAGGAAAAGTAAATGAAGACGAGGCACCCCACGACTGCGCTGTACGAGAGGCAAGTTGGCATTGACTTTACAGAGGAAGCAGAGCAATCTGGAGTCTCAATATTTAATGACACTGCAGCGCCTCTGTTTTAAATGTATGTTTGTCTTTAATAATATCTTATTCTGCTTTAGGTTTTGGAAGAGACTGGTTTTGATATCCGAGACCGCATCTGTAAAGACACCTATATTGAGCAGAAGATCACAGATCAGCTGGCTCGATTGTACATAATACCTGGGGTTCCAAAGGACACAAAATTTAACCCCAAAACCAGAAAAGAAATAAGGGTGCAGTATCTTAAGTGTTTAGATTTTAAAATTCTCAAATTTATGAGTTGATATTCAAAACCTTAGAAAACACAAAGTCTTCATGCGCCTTTTTTTGCTTTCCACTCCATAACAGAACATTGAATGGTTTTCTATTGACAAACTGCCGTGTCATAGAAATGACATGACTCCTAAATCCAAGCTTGGTCTGGCTCCAAACAAGTTTTTCATGGCTATTCCTTTTATGAGGTACGTTTTGTGTTCTGTTTCTGTTCTGATTAATTATAGGATGTTTTATTATTTATTGTCGCAGAATTTAATCCTCAGTACGTCTCTCTCCTTTTCGCAGACAACTCAAAGAATGGATAGCCAAGCATAAGTTGGAATCCACTAGCAGCGATGAGGATTTTTTGTCTAATGGTAGCACTCCAAGCAAATATTTTCGGTAAGACAATATCCCAGTGTGCTCAGCGCATCCTTGAATGTTTTTTTTCTTTTTTGTACAAGTCATTTTCACTTAAATCCAGAATGTGAATTGCTGCACAATTTAAGGGGGAATGGGGAATACCTGGCAAGCTACCAATACCCACCTAATGGAATATACAGCTCTGGAAAAAAAATAAGAGACCACTTAAATATTATGAGTATTTTTGCACCAGGAGTAACGGCATAAAGTTATGCAAAAGAAGTGTGTAAGACTGGTGGAGGAGAACATGCCTAGATGCATGTAAACTGTGATTAAAAACCAGGGTTATTCCACCAAATATTGATTTCTGAACTCTTAAATCTTTATTTGAGGTCTAAAAGCTCTGCATCTTTTTGTTATTTTAGCCATTTCTCATTTTCTGCAAATAAATGCTCTAAATGACAATCTTTTGGAATTTGAAGTGGTCAAAGCTGTATATGCTGCACAGTGGCGTGCAGTGAATATAGTAGGTACCCCTTCTGCAACCCATCCCCCATCAGCCACCCCAACACATTGATAAAAACTACAATAGTTACAAATGACAAAAGTATACGGTAGACCAGACATTCTATGCTTAATTTTCCAACAAGTACAGCCGTTCAACAAATATCACTCATTTGTATGCCTACAGGATGCCAGAGCAGCCAAAACATTAAGTACACATAAAACTCACCATTCAAGCAGCCTATTACTTAGTTTCACATTGAAGGTCAGCCTTTAAAAAGGCGTTTTAATTAGACACAATATCTGTCTTATTTGCAGTCACAATTCCATGATAGTTAGTTGAATTGATCACGCATGCGCTCCGTTTTACGACCAATCAACGCACGTATCGTAACCCCTTCATCCGAGCTCTGAGAAGGGGTTCGGCAGCCATGGCCCCACCCCCACTGTGAAAATCACGAATCTGATTGGTTATATTGTCCTATGACTTTGCTAGCAGACTCATTACTACACCCTTCTCAAAATCAGGAGCAGACACACGGAAGCAGAAGCCATTTTAAAAAGCTTTGATTGGTTAAAACCGCTGTCAGTCAGATAAGAGTCCTGTAGCAACTGAAAAACACAGACTAATGCTTTAAATTAGTTGCTTTTTTATTTTAGTTAATTTATAAAATAAATGCTTACTCTTACAATAATTATATTATATACTTCATGATTAAAACACATGTAATCATTTACATGCACTTTTTGTCACCCCTTCTCTGAGGGGTTAGAAGGGCCTCACTGCACACCACTGATGCTGCAGGACATCCTTTTATTTCAGAAATGAAAAGACGCAAAACAAAAGTGAAAACAACGCATCTGAATACCCAGCAAGTAATGTGTTAAGGGGTCTGTCATTTAGGCCATATAAGAAACAGTCACCATCTTGAAAGCCGCCATATTTCATTTCTGTTCATTTTGACTCACTCTGTATTTGTTTTAATTAAGAAAAAACATAATACATTAAAGGTATAAACTATAATTGCAATAATTATCATAATGTCATAATGTTAAACTAAGAAAATACTACATTTGTGAGTTTATTTGGTCACTCATAAATCTCTGTTTGAAGAGTGCCCTTTAAAAAATCTGTTTGGAAAATCATGTAGCCCCAAGACATAACCCTACCACTCTATCCTAAAAAGAACTGGAACACTACCCATAAGGCATGGACACACGAACAGATGGATGGGGCTAAGTGAAGAAGCAAGGGGTGAAATAGGATTGGGCTGAAAAGAATGCACTTATACTGAAAATATCTAAATCTAATCCTTCTGCCTACAGCCATAATTCACATGGTGTTTCACACAACAGACTTACTTCCTCATTTCCTCCCCCTCAGTTCCAAACCCAGACGCACACAGATGGCGGTGGAAGCATCTCCAGGAGAGAGCTGGACAAAACAAAAGCCTCAGAAAGCTTTAGGACAACCTGGTCAATGTGAGCTTGCAGACTTACTGAAAATCAAGGTTGGTGTTTATATATGTTTTAATATAAATACATCAATTCTCCTTCTATAGTAGTTCTTTTTAGAACTGTATACTTTCTTATAAAAGTATATTGTAGGTATTTTGCTAATAAAGGCTAATATAATGGAAGATGTTGCAAAAGTATGAGTTCTTCTCTGTAGTTTTTGATGTTTAAGTTCAGTACACAAGTTTCCTCACTCTTATGGCCTAATGAACCATTTAGAGGGAGAAATTGGTTTAATCTTGATTTTTGTTTAAAGTTGCAGCAAGTGAACAATATATATGCCTGTGTTGTCTTATTAGAGTACTGATTTATTTATTCATTAATTAAGTTTTTGGTTGCAAAGACTCTTGAAACTAACACAGTCTGGCTTCAGCATGGTTTCATCTTCTGTAGTATTTTCACAGTAGTGTTTCTTAAGCCACTGTTTTTAACTAGTCAGCTGTTGTCCTCAATAGTTTGCTGATTGTATTACTGAAATTATTAGCCTAATAATTATTTTTTTTTGCTTCAACTGCCACGGGTCTGTACATTCCCTCTACATCAGTATAAGCCGATGGAAAAATTAAACCTGCACACCTAATGATAACTGTGGTACAGTCAGTCACCAGCAGAGGGTGATATTGTTGTAGTGATTCATTTATGCCCACCCTGACTGATTTCATGTTGCATTGTAGACATTTGATGTATTAAACGATCAAATCAGGTTATAAAATGTGGCTAAAGAAACCTGTAATAAATGTCTTAATTGTGTCTCAATTGTTTCTGCAGAACCACAATGTGAAAGGCAATGGCAAAAAGCATCAGGATTCCCCCAACGTAAAGAAAAGGACGCATGAACTCAGTAATCAGCAGGTAAACACATACCTCATATACTGTTAAACCTCTGCTGTTAACCAGTAAATCCAAATTGTATCAACCACATCCCCCACAAAAATCCAGTTTAACTGATCTTTAACATATGTAAATATATTTACTGTAGAAAGAGGAGAAGAAGCTTCTGCCCAGAAGACTGCAGGACAACTTTGATGCAGGTAGATGTTTGACTATATTTACATTACTGGAAACAGCCGTATTCATTTAAGCTTGTTAATCAGTACAGATTTTTTTTTTTTGCTCTGATATTGACTGTTTACATTTATAAACCTGTACAAGTCTGCAATGTAATGAGAACATCAATATATTTAGGCAAAATGCCTCTGTCATATTATGTGCTGCCAAATTCAATCACCCTGCCAGAATCAAACATTCCTTAATGTAGATTTTGTTGTTTGCTGTGAAAGACATTTATTTAGTTATTCATAATCAGAAACCACAGAAATTATGAACAGAATTCCCAATCTGCAGTGTGACAGGAATCAGATTCTTGCATGAAGTCAGAGTGATTCATTTTGATTAATGTTGTTTGTCTGTAAATGGCATATGTATCTTAATCTATGGTAATACTACATATATGATGGGGACACAATATAATTTGAAAATATTGGATTTTAAATATCCAAACAGCCCTGGAAAAAGAATACAGATGTCACATTTCAGTCTAGAGGAAAATTCAGTCTAGAAATGTGTGCATAATTGGTATAAAGCTGTGCGTGTATTTAATTACGATTCCAGCCTTCTGTATATGAATGTGACAAGTGTCCATTATGTGGCTTTAATGTGATTGTGGGGAAAAGTGCAAGCATTTTATGTTTGTAAGCAAAGAATGGGATTAGATTGAGGCAAAAATGCTACACTAGCTTGCATTCAGAGTCCTGTTGGTTTGTTTTCCCTTTTTCCTTCTTATCTTGTAAAGTTGTGCTTTGCGTCAGCTCCCTCTCCAGGTGGAGAGTAGCCAGTACAAAGTATGATAAAATTCAGGAGTGAGGCACAGAAGATAATCCGTTATCACATGGATCATCATAAAAGACGGGGAGGGGTTTAAGATTCTTAGGATATCTCTCTAGAGTGTCATTTTGTGAAGCGTGATAAGGTGGTTTTGTTCACGCAGTTGATGTTGTTTGTGCAGTAAAGGAGTCTGGACCTCTTGGACTAAATAACCGGTAGTTTTATTTGGTGAGGTGGGGAACAATAATTATCAAACATTCTCAGTAATTTAAGTCCAGTGTCAGTCATTGTTTCTGGACTGTTTGCTTCAGTAAAGAGCAGTAAAGATTCTGGAGCCTTCTTCTGTAAAACGAACCATAGAAATATATGTATGGTGTAAATCTGGTGTAAATCAAAATCTTTGATAAATATGCATATTTCAGATATTTTATTTTAAATGATGTGTTAAAGGTGATTCTCTTTTTGGTGTGAATCAGTCAGAAATGATCCTGCTTCCTACAGCAATACTAATCATGTCCAAAAAGGGATTAATAGTGAACTTCTTCTAAAACTTGTCCAGCTAAATGATTCAGAGAAATTTTGTTCGGATGGGGATGAGTAAAATGTTTTGTATGACCCTTGTGTAAGATAAGCGGACAGGAGGTGCTTCTTATTTCTCTTGCATTTAGCATTTTAAATTGCCTCATGTTCACTCTCTTCTTCCCTGTCCAGATGCAGTGAGTGATGTGCATGGCTCAAATGGACAGTCAGACTCTTCGCATGGTGAATATGAGCTGATTCTCTCCTCAAAGTCCTTCCTCAGCTTCAAGTTTGACCGGGAGGCTATCATGAAGTCATGCTTTGAATCGTGAAGCAGACCGCTGCTTATGGGTTTACTCTCTTCATTTTAAAGACATGATCTCTTGCACCTTGAGCCACTCTGGTGAACTCTAGTGAATTGCCCCCATCCTGTTGTGTTTTTTCATTTTTTTTCTTTTTTTAATAAAGTGAGAGCGGTCATAGGAGGAATGTTGGACCAATGTGACAAAGTGAGACACCTTTTTTTTTTTTTTTTAAATACTACTTTTCTTGTTTTCTTCTATCGATTTTGACCGATCAATACATTAGTTATGTATTAGTGGCTCGTTTTCAGGTTTTGGATTATTTTCCAATTTTTTTTTTTTTTTTTATATGTCTGTGATCAATCATGCAGGTTTGTTTCTGTTTCTTTTTGGGTTTTAAACAGCAGTGCACTGAGTGAGTGCTTTATTAGGCCCTCTATTACTCTCTTCATGTCCTTGCCAGTATTTGATGCACCAGACAGACCAGTTTTAGCACTGAAACAAAGTCGATGTGTTACAGTTATAACTGAATATCTCATTGAAATGTTATGTCTGCATTTGCTGAGAGCTTGTTATTAAGTCTGTACTAATGCCAACAACGATGTTCCAGTTATTTCTGATTGATTGATCGATTGGTCTTTTAAATTACGTTCTTACATTGGTCTGTGCATTTGTGCTTTTGTTACGTTATATTAAATTTTTAATTCTTTATCAGTGGATTCTAGAGACACCATGCCACCATTCATATGTTGCAGGTATAAATAATGGGTTTATAAACTGTGGGATCGTGCTCATGTGGAGCTCACATGGACTTTAGCAGTTGAGCTTCACCAATGAGCCCCATCACTACAGCCCACCTTAATCCCACACAGATTCCGTCTACATCCTAATGCAGTGCAGCAACTTTAAGCCTTCCTGGTCCTGCCAATGACCCTGATGAGCATCTACCCTGATGTGGAGTCAGCGTAGATCCCATGGACACAACTTTTCAGCAGGGCCTTTGCAGTCTGTCATAAAGCTTTTTATACAGAATACGAGAGCGCTAATGATCTGATCTTGCTCTATTCAATAAATCTCTTCATTAACTATACACACAGAAGATACAAGGCTGTGAATGTTGTTTGAGATTTTTTTCTTATGGACTACAGAATGACCCCATCTTCATGTTATTCAGCCTATATAGAATATGTAGTTTCTTCCCAACAAAAGTAAACAAATGCTATCCTGAGACACACAAGCCTGGTGTACTGTAGGTTTATTATTAGTCAGTTCTTAGTTAATACTAGAGCTATACACAATTGCACAATACATTGTTTGCCCCTTTTTCATTGTTTGGGATCCACCGAGGATGTACCAACATCCTATTGTGTTCTGCCTTTCCTGACGTCCTATCTGTTTACTTAGAGTTTAAAGCTTTCTTTAGAGATTGTCTGAAACTTTCATGCCATTTCTTTTCTTTTTCAAAATGCATCTGTTTTATCATGCTGAATCAGCTGTTGCTGCTGGAGTGTTACATTGATTATTCAAGCTCATCTCATTCACTTGCTTTCGTCTTTTAGTTTCACGTCGTCTCTGTGAAAGTGGCACTGATTTATTATTATTTTTTTGTTTTTAAACATGAATTGCAGTCTGTCCAGAAATCCCTTCACTATTATGCAAAAGGATTCTCACTGTGCATGTTCTTTTGCTGATTGTTTTAGGTTTTTTTTTGTTTGTTTATTTTATCTTTACAGGTATGTGATTTTATTTCTTTCTTTTTCTTTTCTTTTTTAAATAAAGGCACTGTCCTCTTTAGCTGTAATGGTACTTTCTTACTGACCTGATTTAGACAAGTAGAGCTCACTCTTTTCCCTCAGAAGGCACAGACTCATCACACACTCATACCTTTTGTTTGCCCTTGATGTGGAGATAAGGTCTCCCTGAGGAACTCTGCACTCTACAGATGGGACAGTGGGGCTTATTCTCACAGTGGTGCAGTCAAAATCGAGTCAGTGTCAATTAGAGCTTGTCTATAACCACTTCTAAACTGACTCTGTCTCCTTATTTAGTTTAGCCAGGTTCAGAATTGCCACTGTTTATTAAAGCATTTTAAAACAAAAAGTCAGTAAATTATTAAGACAAATGTTCAATCAGAAATAAAGGTTGTAAAAAACAAATTACATTTTCACACCTGAAGGAAGAAGGCCTTTCATTTTCTGATTAAAATTGCTAATGATTATTGAGAGAAAACATCTGTACCATCACAGAGGTCTATGCTTACGGTGTCTGAGAAGTGCAAAACAAATTAATTATTTATGTCAGAAACCATTTATAAAAAAAAATGAAAACAAAATAAAAATCAGTGGTGGTGAGAATGCTGGCAGTTGTGATTATTAGTAACAACTACAAATACAAAGTATATCATTGCTGTCCAATGAAAAACAAGTATCTCCATTTTTGTTGGTTTTTGGTTTAAAACAAAATTTAATCTCCAAAACCGTCCCCTGCACTGTCAAACTGTCTTGAAGAATGGACCAATAGAATCTCTCCAAAATTACCTGAAATTAACTGTTTTTGCATTAACTTTATTGAAGGGTTTATCTCGCTTCTGTAAAGTTGCTGTTTTGGAGATACATGTTTTTCATTGAACATCAATGATATATTACTCAACCTCATAGTAGACACTTTTGCTATAATGAACCCCGCTTACACGTTGCGGGGAGGGGAACTGTGATGATTTTACTTGGGGTACAGTTCAGAACAGTTCTCAAACCCTCATTTTCTGCCAAAGACTTTAGCAGTAAAATCCACAGAAAATCTATTTATAGATAAATGTTTGAGTGAAATGAACATTTTTGTATTGTTGTTTTGTTCTATAAACTACGGACATTTCTCCCAAATTCCAAATAAAAATATTGTCATTTAGAGCATTTATTTGCAGAAAATGACCTCAAATAATGCAAAGAAAACAAGTTCATATTCATAAAGTTTCATCTTGGCATGTTCTCCTCCACCAGTCTTACACACTGCAGTTCAGTTTGGTTTGATGACTTGTGATCATCCATCTTCCTCTTGATTATATTCCAGAGGTTTTCAATTTGGTAAAATCAAAGAAACTCATCATTTTTAAGCAGTCTCTTTTTTTCAGAGCTGTATATATATATATATATATATATATATATATACACATCAACTAATCAGAATGATGGCACTAGTTTTACCAGAATTGTGAATTGGTCCACAGCACTTCATGTAAATATTCAGTATGAAGCGACTCTGGTTTTTAGCTATTCTAAACACAACAAGTTGTAGTTTACACGACTCAGCAGTCATGTGTCTGTGGGTGTTTTGTTTCTAAACTACCTCTGGCCTAATTCTTGTTAAATTTGTGAAATTCCACTGAAAACAGAACACTGTTGTGGAAAAGGTGGATGTAGTTTTTGGAAGCTTTTCAGGAAAAGCTGGATTGGTGACATTTTTGACACCAGTTGGTCACCAGTTGCATGTTTGAGAAAGAAAGAATAATTGATTTTGCCAAAATGGCAAATCGTTTTTATCATTTTGCCAGCTAATCATTTTTAATTAGTAGAACGTTTTCTGAACGTTACAGTTAGCATTCTTAGGACGCTTAATATGTGACGTTTTTTGGATGTTCTTAGAACATTTTTATCTAACGTTGAAACACTGAAAAGTCACTTGTATGTCCATGTTTTCATTTTTAGTTTTAGGAATGTTACTTTTAATGTTTCGAAAATTAGTATTCATCTAGTTTGGTTATGGTTATGTGAGAACAGTTCTGATAATGTTATAATGCAAACCATTATTGTCACAAGTTTTTTTAGAATGTTCCTGGAACATTATTTTTGTATGTTTAAATCAGGGGTGTCCAAACTACGGCCCGCGGGCCATTTGCGAGGTATTTTAGAAATAGAATGAAAGTTGGCCCGCTCTTAAGCAGGTTTTTATAATATGAGATTCAAAGTTTGAACGCTAGGTGTCAAAAACGAGCCAAAGAGTCTAAATGTTCACCTGAAGATCACTCAATCTCTGCACGGATATCGCAGTGTCTCTCTGACATATCCTCATGGATGAAGGAGCATCACCTTCAATTAAATCTCTCAAAGACTGAACTTCTGGTTATAGCAAAACCATCTTTTCAACACAACTTCTGTATAAGTATCGACTCTCTCTCTCTCTCACCGACAAAGGTTGCTAGGAACCTGGGTGTTCTGTTTGATGACCAACTCTCCTTCACGCACCATGTGGCCTCAGTTGCTCGGTCCTGCCGCTTTGCGCTCTATAACATCCGAAAAATTAGACCGTTCTTGACGCAACAGGCAACCCAACTCCTGGTGCAAGCGGTCGTCATCTCACGCCTCGACTACTGCAATGCCCTGCTAACTGGCCTCCCGGCCTGTGTAGTAAAACCACTCCAGATGATCCAGAACGCAGCAGCACGTCTGGTCTTCAACCAGCCAAAACGGGCACATGTCACCCCGCTGCTCATTGAGCTCCATTGGCTACCAGTTGCGTACCACTTACGCTACCTCCCGGTCGCTGCACTCCTCCAATGAACGTCGCCTCGCTTTGCCAAACATTCACACAAAGCAAAGAACAATCCAGACTGTTCTCATACAGAGTTCCCCAATGGTGGAACAATCTACCTTCCACTACCAGATCAGGAGAATCTCTCGCTATCTTTAAGAAACTCCTGAAGACAGAGCTCTTCAAAGAGCACTTACTCTCTTAACACCTCTAACACACTAACTACTTCTAACCTCTTTTCCTTCTTCCCCTCCTTCACTCCTCTATCCTATTATTCCCCTTTGACCTCCTTTTATCCCTATCCAAAGTTGTTTTTACCTTTAAACTTATTTTACATTGTACTTGACTATTGTAAGTCACTTTGGACAAAAGCGTCTGCCAAATGTAATGTAATGTAATGTAATGTAAATGTGGAGAGGGTGCGCATTTCTAGCGAAGAAATACGGGCCAAAGAGTCTAAAAGCGGAGACAGTGTTCAGTTTTAGCGCGGGAAAACTGGCCAAAGAGTCTAAAAGCAGAGAGGGGGCTCAGTTGTAGCGCAGCAAAACGTCAAAAGAGTCTAAAAGTTCCCGTAATTAAGGAGTTTTATATTAAGAGACAT
Source organism: Astyanax mexicanus (assembly GCF_023375975.1). NCBI lineage: Eukaryota > Metazoa > Chordata > Actinopteri > Characiformes > Acestrorhamphidae > Astyanax > Astyanax mexicanus. The sequence goes on along the minus strand of NC_064427.1, from coordinate 25,823,449 downwards.
CATGAAATGAAACATCCATTTGAAAACTCTTAGTTTACACAACACTGTCAAAGATAAAGATAGTAAGTCAAGTAAAATGGTGTGTATATAAAAGTAATTAGGTAAATGTCTGTGGCCCGGGACTTCAAATATATTTCCCCTTCTGGCCCCCAACAAAAAATGTTTGGACACCCCTGGTTTAAATGGTTGCTAAATGCTCTAATAACATTATCTGTTATACAATACTATAAACATGTATGAGCACAAGGCTGTCAGTTGTACCAAAATATAACACATTTCCATTTTCTGATGTATCAAAAACTCAGACTGCTTCTCCAGCACTTCTTATTTTCATTATATGTGTAATGCATTTGTTAAGTCTGCTGCATGAGGAAAGCTCAGTCTGAGTAATACTCTGTAATGCTGAGTAATGCTGAGTGGTGCTACTGACCAGAACTCTTATAAACTTTAATATCTGAGGAACAGTTTTATATTGATGTGAAACTGTAATTATTAAAAAAAAAATGTTTTGAAGTCAAAAGAGTGCTGGATGGTATTCTACACAGATTTCTGTGTGCGTATGGGTGAGTAAAGCGCTTCCATTTAATTACAGTATGCTTAGATTCCAGGATTTCCACCATTAATTTATTTTATCATTACCAGCATCATATATAAAGCTATGCTGTAGACATTTTTCACTTCTGCATTCTGACACCACCGCTGTTAATAAACCCAGTTGTTACGCTTTTCTACAGTTAACCACTTCACACCAACCCAGTCTGAAAGAGTGTGTTCATGAAAATGAGTCCTATTCCTCTTTAAACTCAGGAGTGATTGTTTCAGAGCAGGTCAGTCAGCTGGAATGAGTCCAGGTTCATGTGGAATTGAACTGACAGGGGCTACTCATTAAAATTGCTCCTGAGAGAGCATGCATTAAATCAGGGATTAAAAACGCAGATCATGACTACTTGGACACGTTCACTTTTAAACACACATGGCAAATCCATACGTTATAATTTAGAATTTATAATAGTCATATTTTACATACCATTTTTTTAAAAAGCAAGTACAAATAGAAATAGAAATTATTTGGAGTAAAATCAAATTACATGAGCTTCCTCTAAAGTTAAATACCTTCAATTTCAATTGAAGTCTTTTGCTAGAATCCAATGTAAAAAAAATCTTTACTTTCAGTGGAAGTCTGTGTAAAAATACCACATTACTTTCTTCCTCTAAAGTTACAACTTTTAAAATCTAAAATCTAAAAATTTCACTGAATTACATTTTTCCTTTGAAAAATTGACAGAAAAACTGACAGAAACCAATCTAAAAATCTTAACGATCAATAGAATGAATGAAAAAATTGTAATAATAATAGAAACACATTACATGAGCTCATTTTAAAAATATTTTTTTCTTCCTCTAAAGTTACCAAAAAAAATGTAAAGGTAAAATTTAACTTTTGAAAAAAAGCCAATATAAAAATCCTAGCTTTTAATGTGAGTCAAGAAAAAAATATTAAAGTTTTACTAAATTAATATTTCCCTAACGATTTTATTTAAAAGACCATATTATCTGGGATAAAACCACATTACACAAGTGTCATGTCAATGAAAAGTCAACTTTTGATAGAATCCATTGTAAAAAAAAAAAAAGTAAGTCTTAACGTTCAATGGAAGGCAATATAAAAATCAGAATAATTTTTAAAGTACCAAATTAAAAGCTCCAAAAGATATGATACAAAAGTATTTAATAGAACCACATTACATTACCTGATTTCATTTTTTTCTCCTAAAGTAACTAAAACTTAACTTTTAATGGAAGTCAGTGTAAAATTGAACTCTTAACAGAAGCTAATGTAAAAATCATAGCTTTCAATTGATGTTCTATAGAGCTACCATTGAGAGCATCCTTGCATACGGCATCACGGCATGGTACGGGGGGTGCTCAGCAGCAGACAAAAGGGCGCTGCAGAGGGTGATCAGCACGGCCCAAAGGATCACTGGCTGTTCCCTGCCCAGCCTTGAGGATATTGCCACCTCTCATTACATTAGCAGAGCTGACAGTATCACCAAGGATACATCCCACCCCAGCAACTATTTGTTTGACCTGCTACCCTCAGGCCGGCGCTACAGGTCACATAAAATTCGGACAAGTAGGCTCAGGGACAGTTTTTTCCCAAGAGCCATCACTGCACTGAACAATAAAAAACAATGGCAAACAAAAACGTACAATTTTAAACCCCAGGAGTAATATAACGTGTGCAATATATTTGAAGTGCAATATTTTGTGGATAGATTGTACAGTGTATATCTTGTTTTTATTACATTTAATTTCTGTCTATTTTATATTTGTTGCTTTTAACTTAAATTATTTTTCTGTTTAATTTATACAACAAAGGCATTTTGGAGAAGCAAATCCAATTTCATTGTAATGCAAATTATAATGACAATAAAGGCGATTCGATTCAATGTCACTAAATTAAAATTTCCCTCACCAATTTTTAAAAGATCATATCACCAGAAATAAAATCACATTACATGAGTGCATATCAAACATAAGAAAAAAATCTACTAAATTTAAAGTTTTAGGTACATGTCTTGTCAGGACTGAATTTACACAGTCAATAGTATGATTAATCAATAGTAAGCTTTCATAATGGAAGTCCATAAGTCCTTCACAACAGCACGCATTAAACCATTTTAATTGTGTGTTAATGAGATCTTAATTTCATACACGATCACATGACTGCATTTGTTAATTAGGCTGTGATTTTTTTTGTTTTTGGTTTTAAAAAGGTGATCATCATAATCAAGGCATTCTTAAATATCAAGTATCAAACTGCACATGTGTCATGTGTGTGTGTGTGGAATGCTCTTGCTCTGACCTTTTTAATGAAAAAAATCTGAGTTTCTGTAACAGACGTGATGTTGATGTTCCCTCTCTCTCACTCTTCCAGGAACGAGTGTGTGTGGGGGGGGGAGTAGGGGTATTGTGATGTGGTATTCTGAAGGAGCTGCATTAGGAGCGTGTTTTAAAAAAAACACGACGAACTGTTAAAAAAGGTCAAATGACTGAAACTTAATAACATCTGGATCTTTTTCATATACGAACAGTGAGGCCTGATTAAATAATTAAACTTGAACCTGAAGGATTTGTCTGGATTTTAAATTGGATTAGATTTAGATTTTTAATAACATTTCCAGTTATTTTTTAATAGTGTTTGAACAACGTGACTAAATCTGAAAGATCTGAAGGTACGTTTTTGAGTATTTTTTTCCCCAAAACATTTTTATGTAGTTCTATACTGTTTTAGAGTTATAGCATAGCAAATCATTGATAACCTTATTTCTACAAAACTAGAATTTTACAGGGGAAAAAACTTTTAGAGGTAGACAAAAAAATTCAGTTTGAATAGAGGTCAATGGATAAATCATAATGGAAATAGTGTGTATGTGTAGAGTGTAAAATTCTAAATTGTTAATGGAAGTAATGTAAGACAGTAAATCTTCAATTCCAGCCACTGTAAAATATCTTGCAAAAATCTAAACATTGAATAGACGTTGATATAAAAATCATAATCATAACTTTTCCAGTGGACCCACTGCCTGCATACCTTCATACGGTTCACCAACACAGTGACTGCAGGCTGTGCTGTTTGATAATAGTGTGTGTGAGTGTGTGTGTGTGTGTGAGTGTGTCTGCGTATGTGTGTGTTTATGTTTATATAATGCTTTGTGAGGGTTTCAGGATTTTGCAAAAAAAAAGAAAAAAAGAAAAAAAAGTGTATTTGATCAGAAAGCCTGTGATTAGTATTGTGTGTTAACTGTTACAGAATGAATGGACAAAAGAAAACAGCTATAACTGCAACAGAAATTTAAATACAATAGTCCAATCACAATCTGACTGACCAGTCTATTGTCTGATCTGTTTTAGTGAACATAGCGTATTATATTCAGGGTCAAGGAGCAAACAAAATTTACCTGTTTACTTTAAAGAACCACAAGAACAGATACAAAAAATATTCTAACTAACATGATGAACTAAATGTATGAGGGAGACTCTTCTATTAGATTTTTTACAATATTAAATATAACCAAATTATTTTTTAAAACAGGTTTTTTATTCATTGATTTATAATTTTCTCTCATTTTCTCGCCGGTTTGGAAGGTGAATTACCCCACCCACCTACTTGGGTGTCCCAGTATCACGGGCAATGTCCCCAATACCAGAAGGGTGAGAATCAGCACATGCCTCCTCCTACACATGTGAAATCAGACGCGTGGAGAGAGCGCCATCTACAAACCCAGAGAGAGCAAGGCCAATGGTGCTCTCTCAGACTCCGGCTGCTGATGGCAGCTGAAAAGCAGCATGATACAGAATTCAAACTGGCGATCCTCGGATTATAGAGGCAGCATCTTAGTCTGCTGGATCACTCACAGTCCCATTATAGAAGAAAAATGGTTAAAAATTACTTGAAAATGTTGGTTTAAATGGTATGCACATACAGCTCGGGTAAGAGACCACTTAATGATGAATTACCTTTGGAATGATAATCAAGAATTCATTTATGATCACAAGCCATCAAACCAAGCTGAACTGCCTGAATATTGCACCAGGAGTGCCATAAAGTTATCTAAAAGCAGTGTGTAAGACTAGTGGAGAAGAACATGCCAAGATGCATGAAAACTGTAATTAAAAAACAGGGTTATTCCATCAAATATTGATTTCTGAACTCTTAAAACTTGAATATGAATATGAACTTGTTTTCTTTGCATTATTTGAGGTCTGAAAGCTCTGCATCTTTTTGTTATTGCAGCTATTTCTCATTTTCTGCAAAAAAAATCTCTAGATAATAACATTAAAAAGGGGACATTAGAGCGGGAGTGTATTTGTGTGTACTTATCTCTTGTTCCTTTCTGTAAGAAGTTTAGGGTCCAAACGGGTGCAGTTGAGAGATGATGCCTGATTTAACCCCACCGGGAGGATCCACTGATGTGGAGGGAAAGGGGCTCACTCTTCTCAGGGGAACCTATAAAATGAAAAAAGTCACTGATAATAATAATCTCTGATCCAGTGTGAATGTGAGTGGTAAGTACGCTGATGTTGACCTTGATCCCCAGTGACCTGATCTTGACAGCTGTAGAGCTCCTCTATAAATAAAACAGCCTCTGCCAATGAGGAAGCTCCAGTCCTATTGGCTTTGTCTGTATCTGTTTTAAAGACTAGAAATGAAATACAATCTATAGATATAAAAACAATGCATTTTATTTTTTACTTCTTCATTTTACTATTATGTGAGATTAAACTGTGGTGAAGCAATATTACTACTACTACTACTACTACTACTACTACTACTACTGTTCTAAATCTTAGTTTTTTATATCTGAAAGTGTCTCTTACACACTGATTATGCCCCTTATTGTGTTCCAGTGTTTATGTTAACATAAACATACTGCTGCAGCCATGCCACTGGACTTCGTTCAGGACTGTGTGTGTGTGTGTGTATGTGTGTATGAGTGTTGCAGAATGCTGAGAGACTAAGAGATTAGATTAGTTCTCATTCAGCCTCTACAGGAGTGCAGGTCTAGAGAGAGGGGGGATGAAGACAAAGAGAGAGAGAGAAAGTAAGAGAGAGAGACAGAGATAGATGAAGACAGAGTTAAAGAGAGGAGAAAGAGTGAGAAAGGGAGACTGAGAAAAGGAGAGAGCAAAAGAGAGAAAGAGAGAGAGAGAGAGAGAGAGAGAGAGAGAGAGAGAGAGAGAGAGGGGTAAAGTAAGAAGGAAGAAAAGGTGGGGGGAGAGGAAGGGAGCATGACAGAGAGAGCTAGAGAGACGGAAAGAAAGAGGAAGAGAGAGAGAAAGAGAGTCAGGGAGAAAGAAGGAGAGAGTGAGTGAGTGAGAGACAGAGAGAGGAGAGAGAGCGAGAGTGAGAGAGAAAGAGAGAGAGCGATGGGGAGAGAGAGGGAGAGGGGAGAAAGAGTGAGAGAGAGAGAGAGAGAAGTAAAGTAAGAAGGAAGGAAAAGTGGGGGAGGTTGAGGAAGGACATGACAGAGAGAGAAAGAGATAGAGAGAAGGAAGGATAAAGTGAGAGAGGGAGAGATGGACGGGAAGAAGAGAGAGCAAGAGTGAGAAAGAGAGAGGGAAAGACAATGAGAGCAAGCGAGAGAGAAGAAGAGAGCGAGAGAGAGGAGAAAAAGTGAGAGAGAGAGAGAAAGAGAGGTTAAGTCAAAAGGAAAGGTAGGAAGAGAGAGGAAGGGAGCATGACAGTGAGAGACAGAGAGAGAAGAAAAGAGAAGGAGAGAGAAAGAGATGGGGAGGAGAAAGAGAGAAAGAGTGAGGGAGAGAGAGGTACAGACAGAGAGAGCAAGCGAGAAAGAGAGAGAGAGAGAGAGGAGTAAGAGTGAGACAGAGAGAAAGAGATTGAGAGAGGGAGAGAGAGGAAAGAAAAAAAGAGAGAGAGCACCAGAGAGAATGAAAGAGAGAGAAATAGATGTAGAGAGATATATAAGATATATATAAGATAGAGTGAAGCAGATAGAGAAAGAGAGAGGGAGCTGTAAGGAGAGAGAATAAAGGAACACTGGGCACATAGCGATCAGATAGCTCCTGGCTGCTGATTGGTTCTTTTCTTCAGGGTGGTCCTTTTAAATGTCCCTCCCCCTGTGATTGAATGGAGGTGAGGCTTTGTGTGTGTGTATATAAAAGTGTGTAAGATAGTGAGTGTGTGTGTGAGCACCTGTGCGGGACTGTTACTGGCTGCTAAGAGGAGACAGACTTCAGCAGGAATCATCATCATCATGCTACTAAAACTCTTCATCCTCCTCCTCCTCCTCGTCCAGGATCAGGTGCTGGCTGGAGAAACTCACTCCTCTTCCTCTGAGGAAGATGGCAGCAGTGAGCATGATGATGATGAGCACGAGAAAAGTGAGTAGGCTCAGCTAAACATGTTTCTATCTTTGTCAGTGCTGATTTAGGTGGACCTAAAATATCTTGAAAAGTTTATGTTAGGTATCAGAACTTTATTTTGGTATTTATTTTAGTTTAAATAGTTCATTTTTGTTTATTGAGCACTTTATAAGTTTTGCAGGGATGTCTGAGATTTGGATAATGAAGCTTTAACTCTCTCATTGACTCTTCTCATTTGCAGTAGTGAAATTTATAGTGATCAGTCAGAAATAGGCACCCAGTTTCAGTTTCTCTGAGCTTTTATAGTCATTCCAGTTAATTTAGTGTGACACTGATGGGGGTTTTCATGATGTCTTGGTTTTTGCTCCCTTTGTGTTCTGAGGACAGGCACGTTGAGCTGTGAAACTGTGAGAAAATGATGAGCTGTTCCTCATTCTTCTGTGGTCATTTCTTCTCTGAATCAGTATTCCTGCAGAGGGTTTTACAGGGAGAATATGACGTTACTGTTGGCATAGTCATCTACATGTAAACTTGTTCAGTACAGATAAAAAGAGGTCAGCAGTATAGCTTCTATATAGTACATTTATGTGTGTGTGTGTGTGTGTGTGTGTGTGTGTGTGTGTGTGTGTGTTACTGTCTAGGGAAAAACATCTATTTCCATTTTTGACATTATTCAATTTACTTTATCATTTGAACTCAAAAGTTGTCCATCACATTTTGAGAGAAAATAGATGGACCAATAGAAATGCTACAAAATTTATTTTCTTTTAAAAAGTTTAAAACCACCTTCACATTTAATGTTTCTTATTCATATGTATTTTTTTATACTTAGTAGTTTCATATTGGAGACATCAAACCTATGAAGGAACGCATGTGGAATTATGTAGTCAACCAAAGTGTTAAAGTAGAATATACAGCTCTAGAAATATACAGCTCTCTTGTTTTTACCGAATTGAAAACCTCTGGAATAAAATAAAGAGGAAGATGGATGATCACAAGCCATCAAACCAAACTGAACTGTTTACATTTTTACCAGGAGGGGCAAAAAGTTATCCAAAAGCAGTGTGTAAGACTGGTGGAGGAGAACATGCCAAGATGCATGAAAACTGTGATTTAAATCCATGGTTATTCCACCAAATTTTGATTTCTGAACTCTTAAAACTTTATGAATATGAGCTTGTTTTATTTGCATCATTTGAGGTCTGAAAGCTCTGCATTTTCTGCAAATAAATGCTCTAAATGACCATATTTTGAATTTGGGAGAAATGATGTTTGTAGTTTATAGAATATAACAATAATGTTCATTTTACTCAAACATAAACCTATAAATAGCAAAACCAGAGAAACTGATTCAGAAACTAAAGTGCTCTCTTAATTTTTTTACAGTGCTGAATATACATTTATGATGCACAGTATATATGTTTAGTTATGTCTAGTTTTAGAATTAAAGACATTATATTAAACTTGAATACACTGAATAGACAAGTGGAAAATATATTTTTACATATTTGGTAAATACAATGTTAAATTTACATATACATACATACTTATACATGTACACAGCTTTAATGCTAAAATCTAATATAATACATATCATAATATAAATCATAGGTACACTAAACACTGCAATAACTATAAAACACATTACAGACAGTGGTTATAGAGTACAGATATTACATATAACTGTACACCCACGTGTTCAGTACAGAACAGTGTGGAAAAGCTGTTGGTGTTCAGTCCGTTATTCAGATTCCTGCTGAATGAATGAGCAGCGCTCCCCCGGCTTATCCTGGAAACACAGCTGGTGATGCCAGAGGCTTCTGCTGCTGCTGCTGCTGCTGGTGGTGGGGTTTGGCTGGTGGGAATGTGGTGTACGTGCTGCTCTGGAGGTACAGGGTGATGTGTCAGGCTGAGCGGCTGCTCTGCATGAGGCATCAGAGAATCACACAGTAAAAACACACACACTATAGATCTCTCAGTAACTCCGAGAGGACATGAAGAGTCATGCATTTCACTCTGACCTGACACCACTTTTACTGTTTCTGCTCTTAAACTTAAGCTTGTTAATCCAGCAGGGAGAGCAGGTCTGTGGAGCCATAAAAGGACATTTCATTTCATTCCAACTTCTTCTTTTTAAATACACAAACACACACACCTTTCTATATATACAGATTATGAGAGCACTTCAGTTTCTGAATCAGTTTCTCTGATTTTGCTATTTATAGGTATATGTTTGAGTAAAATGAACATTGTTTTTGATTCTATAAACTACGGACAACATTTCTCCCAAATTTCAAATAAACATATAGTCATTTTGAGCATTTATTTGCAGAAATGAGAAATAGCTGAAATAACAAAAAAGATGTAGAGCTTTCAGACCTCAAATAATGCAAATAAAACAAGTTCATAAACATATTCATAAACTTTTAAGACTTCAGAAATCAATATTTTGTTTTTAATCACAGTTTTCATGCATCTTGGCATGTTCTCCTCCACCAGTCTTACACACTGCTTTTGGATAACTTTATGCCGTTACTCCTGGTGCAACAAATGAAGCAGTTCAGTTTGGTTTGATGGCTTGTGATCATCCATCTTCCTCTTGATTATATTTCAGAGGTTTTCAATTAGATAAAATGAAAGAAACTCATCTTTTTTAGGTGGTCTCTTATTTTTTCCCGAGAGCTGTACATCCTGCTGGAAATACAGTGAGAAAGAGCAGTATTACAGAGAACAACAGGTTATAATGTATTTATTTGTATTTATATGTATTATTTCTGTCAGTCAAAAAACTTTACCTTTACAGAGGAAGGAAAAACAACATGCTTTACTTTCAAAGGAAGACAATGCAAAATAATTTAATTACAAATAATTTCGGAGCATTTCTTTTGGTCCATTCATCACAAAATTATGATAAACATAAGGAACAACTGCCAGATCTGCATTGTGTCAAAAAAACCTGCCAAAAATGTATTTTATAACATTTTCCAATGTCCCAGTGTAAGCATTAGAGTTAACAAATTACTGTACAACAAAGAACCATTTTTATGTCATTGTTATCATGGTAACATTACCTGTAACTGGTGAAATTACAGCACAAGGTAACACATTCTTAACTTCGAATAAAAGATAAAGTAAAATAAAAGCTTATTCCAGGTAATTTAAGAGCATTTCTATTGTCTATTTTCTACTGTATATTCAGTCAGAAGTAATTACTCAGTGAAAATAGCAGCTACAGGGTTCAAACAATGGAAGAAAAAAAATAAAAACAGATAACAATGGAGACATGATGAAAGGTTTTTCACTATACTTTTGTTTTAATCTGTATCTGTTTTAGCCATGCAGTCAATATAGAATACATTCTGTTCAAAATTATTCTGGAAGCTGGTTATAAAATCTCAGTCAGAGTGAAAAACCAAAGGGAATCCTCCCTCAACCACAGAGCCCATTTAAAAATCTGTAATTCCATCACTGGAAAGACACGACCAAGCAGAGAACAAGGATTTCTTTTGCTATTTTAAACCAGTGCTGAATGTTACCAAACAAACCAAGCGACAAACCAACAAATAAACAAGACACAAACATCCCCTTCATTACTGCCAATTCAGCTCTAAAGTAATCCGGTAAGAACTAGTTCAAACATCTACCAACAAGAGCCTAGTGTTCCTTAGGATTAGCTCATTTCAATTCTACACATAGTCTCTACAGCCTAAAGGTGCCTGAAAGGGTGCTTGGAGTGATGCCATAGAAGAGCTACTTTGGGTTTTGGGAAAGATGGTTTCATTGGGTGATTCTTTAAGGAATTGTTTAAATGGTTTTCCTGGAACTGTACATCTACTGTCCTGTTTAATGAGTCTACTGGATGTAGAATATTTTAGAAGCAGCTCAACATGCATAGAACTCAGATGTTCAGTGTTCTATACAACATGTAGAAATGTGAGTACAGCTACAATGTAGACATATCCAGTAGTGGACCTAGAGGAGGAGAAGGCATAGTGCCACTGAGGTGCAAAAAAAGCAAAAAAAGACAAAGTCTTGCCTGTCTTTCATATAGGGAAGAAAAATGATCAAGTGTCTTCTAGGATGCCCCCTCTGGCAATAAATGTAAAGATTATGATTATGTGAGTTTTTTGCTAATGCATCTTAACGAGTGCACATCTATGAGTGCCCTTCTGCCCCTCCAATAGAACAAGGTGCCGTTATGAAGTGCAATCTATGTCAAACCTAGTAGATAGTATCCCAAAGGATGCCCTAATTCGCAGAGACTTTATAATAAGGGTCACAAAAAACAGTACTTATGACAGTAATGAACATTGTTAAATTGTAACGTCTAGGTAATGTCTAACTGACACTAATTAAGACATTATAAAATATTACAGGCGCAGCCACTGTAATCCATGCATCACCAGTTTGAATCCCCACGGTTCTGCTGTATGCCATCAGCAGCCAGAGTCTGAGAGAGCACAATTGGCCATGCTCTTTCTGGGTTCGTACGATATGATTATTAATGTAAATGAGCTAATGTGAGTGTCGATTTAAACATTTTATTATTTCCCTTTTAATATCTAGATATTTGTAATGATTAAAAGTTCATTGGACTTTAAAAATATGTAATTTCTTCAGTATGCATATATTTTCATTATATCTGAAACAAAAATGCTCCTAAAAAGACTATAAAACCAATTTATCATCCATACAGTATAAACCGACAATATATTCCACGCTTACACTCTAGTTTTCTTTCATTTAGATGTATTAGTGGCCTGGGTAATGCACAATAATCTAAAAATAAGACTCCAAGGATCTTGTGCAGGGATCTGTTTCTGGGTGTAGCAGGCTAAGCTAGTCACTTTCTGATTGTTGTGTGCTGCCACGCCACTCTGCCCTGTTAGAGGAAACTGACTGATCTACAGTGTAAACTCCAGCACGTATGTATTGAGTCTGTTTATTAGGTCACACTTATGAAGAATTCCAGTGACTGAAGCAGACTTCCTCCTCACACTTCATCCACACCTCCCCTCTGACTCGACACTTTTTCATGTTGAAATTCTGGAACTGGCTGGCATTGAAGCTGCATCTGTAAAGCTGGCCACGCTCACGTACCCGGCAATTTTTCCGCTGCAGATGTGTCTGTACGTGCAAAGTGGAGCGTAGTCTGTGAAAAGGCATTAATGACAGCTCCACAGAACTGTAGCCATATTCAAACTGTCCCTGTACCCAATAAAGTTCCCATTAGACCTGAACTCAGTTTATGAAAGATGGCAGAAAGAGGGTACAGTCCAAATAAACTTTTGTCTTTCTTTGACACAAAGATTCTAAATGGACCCATAAACGTTTAAGAAATAAACATTGTTTCAGGCTTGAGTGCTTTCTGACTGGGTAGCCAATCAGAGCAGAAGTTAATTTATATACATTAGGCTTAAAGCACACAAAGAAAAAGAAGGCCAGTCTAATAAAAAAAATATATATAATACAAAAGTAAAAATAGATTTTTACAAAATATACAAACATCAGAACTGAACCCAAGCAGGAAAACACAAGACGGATATAAGAATATAAGAAATAAAATCCTTTACATACATTTTTATACACTTGTGCATCCCTAAATATGCTGTACAAAAAATAGCATCGGAGCTAAATACTGAATTTTTGACCTCTTATTGAGTTTTTTTTCAGCTCTTAGATTTATATTTAATCGCAAAAAGTTGTTTCATTGTGCTAACACTGTGTTTTTGAGGTCCCTCCAGGGTAAAACTTCCCTATAGGGAAAATACACTTATTGTACCACATTGCTTTGCAGTGATTTTTTTTACTTGCATTTACTTGCCTCCCCATTAGATTTCATCCCCATTAGATTTTATCCTCATTAGAAAGGAAGTATAACATTAGCACTGTACTTTCTAACTGGACTTGTGTAATTGGATTGGCTAATTGGAAGCTACTGGTAAAGCTGTGTGGATTACATTTTTTTCAGTAAATTCTCATTGTCAGTCTGACTGTATAAAAGGATTGCAGAAGAATGGAATGTCATCACTTAATGTCAAATTGACCAACCAGCCCATTGTGTATTAAATTCAGAATACTGTAGCTTTACTCTTTAATCTATCCAGTTACGCAAGCAGTATTACAGCTGTTTGGGGTTTTGGCAGATTTTGATGGGTCTCTACGTTTACAACTACGCAAAGCAGCACAATCACAATGACGAGCTTTACTCAACTGCTGTGAGGAAACCGAATGAAGGGAGTTGTCCCTTGCTTAGTTGCACAATTCAGACCAGGAAGGTCAACTCCAATTAGTCAGTGAACTGTTTTCCCATCTCAGAACCAGCAGATTAGACAATAAGGTATTGTTTGAATGGGCAAGAAGACGGAAAGGAAGTAAAGTGGTAAATCTTTTTTTTTATTGCTTTTTAGAATGATAGAAAGATTTATTGATATGAACAAATCTAAACAAAAGTTAATTAACAATAAAAAAAATAGGTGCAGGGCCTAAAGGTCAATTCTGAAGTAGTTTCTCTCATTAATTACTATGAAAGTTTTAATAACAGTAGAAGTCTGGGTGCCATACAGGATGGTTTATATGCTCAAATATATCATCAAATACGCACATAAATGGTCAGTTTCCCAGATAAGTATTAAGAATTGTCATTGGCTAATAGGAATACCATCACTGTCCAATGAAAAACAAATATTTCCATTTTTGTGGTTTGTTACATAATTTGAACTGTCTGTTTCGCTGTGATTATTATCTAAAATAACTCTTTAACATTGACTTCCCCTTAAAGCTGTTATCTCTCTCTTGTAATGTTGCTGTTTTGGAGATACCTAGGGACATATATGGACAGTGACAGTATGTTTCTTTCAATATAAAACCTCCTTTAAAATGCTGTGTAGTCCAAGACTAGGCCCATTCCCAGTCTGGGAAACTACCGGTACCCTGTCAGTGTGAGCAGGGACAGTATCAGCTTTGCAGAACAGCTATAGTTCTTGCATCACGTCCTGTGTGCTACATTTTTAACAACAACTTTTTTTAAACAATTTTTAAAAATTCAACATTTTCAGAAAATGTACAGATTTACTCTTTAAACACAACTGCAATCTGCACATTGAGAAATGAGAAAAGAATAGGAGGCTTCTTACAGTGAGCATTGTGCCAGAAAGGGTTAAAAGCCTTGTATCATTATCAAAATCTGTACACATTTTGTTGGATTTTCTAAGCAAAAATAAGTGAGTAAAGGCTGGTGTGGCTGCAGGTCTTCATTCTTAGCAACCATCTGCACACCTGATTCTATTTGTTTAATTAGTCAGTCAATCTCTAAACTACTCATGATGTGCTTCTTCATGGCTGGAATAAAGACCTGCAGCCACACCAGTCGTTTGCAGATAAGACTGGGCACTACATGTACAGTATATTGCTCCATAGGAAATATGGGTGTGCCAAAACATTTTCAATACGACTGCATGTGCAAAACTAAGTCTCAAAAACAGCCAGACAGTCAGACATGTCATAAGTCACAGGACAGCAGCATGTACAGTGTTACACCTGTATACATTGTAAGGTGTTTTCTTGTGAGAGAGTTAGAACACTGGCCAATGGACTCATGGCAAAGCGACATACTTCATGGTCTTCATGTACCTCCCAAAATTCTAAAAAATTCTAATCAGTGCCCAAGTTGTCAAGAAGTGGCATGAGCCCAGTTGAACATTCATAGGATGTTTTGTATTGGGAGAGGTCTGTTTGCACTATTTGCAAGATCCTGTACCTATAAATATCAAGGAGCTGTGGCTGGCCGTGCAGACGTCATGGCTTTACATCCCCCCAGATGTCTTTCATTTACTTGTGGAATCAATGCCATGTGAAGTTGCCACTATTTACCAAGCTTTAGAGCAGGGGTCGGCAATTAAGTTTCACCGCAGGTCAGATATTTTCCAAGCCATTACGTGGCGGGCCATAAAAAACAAACAAAAAAAAAAACGGTTTTGGAATATGAAGTGTAATGGGATGGAAGGCTACAGATTAGTAGCTCTCCAGCCCAGAGGGTTGTTGAACCCAACTGCAGAACAACTGATCTCAAAGCAGGTAAACCCAAGAAGAAAGGAATAAATAAATAAATAAACACACCGCTCCTCACAAGAGATCGAACCCGTGTCGCCAGGGTCGCCCTTCAATACCCTACCAGAAAAAAAACGGTCTTATAAGCAGATAGGGAGCCCACTGAAACGAGAACAGGCGGAAACTAAAAGTCACACCGAGTGCGAGAGAGAGACAGGGGAGGAGAGTTTAAAAAAAGCTCGCCAAAGAAGCTTTTTATTTATTTATATTTTTTCATTATCGTTCATTGTAGTTCAAACAACCGCACGGGCCTGCCGACCCCTGCTTTAGGGGATCCTACGCAATCAAATGATTGTCCCATGATTTTTGCCATGTTAGAGTATGTATCCCCCTTTTTAGCCTACAGGTTTAAATCCTACAAGTCAGATTCTCTACTCAAAAAGCCAGGAGAGCCTCATCAACCCCCAGTTCAGAATTCAACATGGCTGCACCGCAAATTAACAATTGTAAAAGCAGCAGTATTATACACATTATTAGCACTTTTAAATTTGTGTCTAATTAAATTAGCAATGGACACATTGCTGTCCAACTTCTATATGTGGAAATATAACCTGAAATTGAGGTTCAATGTGAGTTAAACAATGTGATGCGATTCAAATATGTTGTTAACACTGGGATGTACTGTAGTTTAGTAAAGTACTGATTTTTATTAAAAATAATAATAGATTGAAGAAGGGTTTTATGTCGTTATAGACCACAAGCTACTCCTCTCATTCAGGCAGACAGTAAAGGAAACTATTCTGCCGTGTGACACATTCCCCACGCCCCTGTGTCTCTTAAGTGCCAGGCTAAATGTCTGATTCTGTAACTTTAGTACGGGCAGCCATGGCAGCTAACAATGATACAGAGTCTTGAGTAAAGTGCCTGCCTGGAGGCCTGGAGGCCCAGTGGATGTCAGTAAGCTGCCAAACCTCTCTAGTGCAGGGGCTTAACTTTACAAGCATAATGCCTGCATTCACTCAGACAGATGAAGGAGGGATTGTGTTAGTTTGCTGATGTGAGAGAACAGAGAATATGCTTCCCCTGAGCACCCATACCTGAGCCACACTGAAATCCCGGGACCCCTCGACCCCGCAAAAACCTGTAATTGATAGTGGTTCCGGATTCACAGGTTGACAGATTTTGGAAAAAAGCAAACTCAACATCCAACAAGAATGATATTAAAATGCCATTTTAAAGTTGATTTGCATTTGAGTATCTATATTAAACACACATTTTGTTAAGTTGCATGTGTTAAGTTTTGAACTGACTTAACAGAAATGGATAGGCAAGAAACACAGTGTATTGTGGAAAATAAAACTTTTTTATGATTCTTTTATCATTCCTTATAAGCGCGTCTATAATCACAGTCATTCTAAATGTCTAAAATGTTACATCCAACAAAACTTATGTTAAAATTACATTTTAAAGATGATTTGCATTTGATAACCTATATAAAACATACATTTTAGCATGTGTTAAGTTCTGAACTAACTTAACAGGAATGGTTAGACAGGTATATAATTGTCATTTGAAAGTGTCAGCTTGATATTCTAGCTTTTCTAAGCAGTTGGCTTCATTGGATTACCTCCAATGAAGCCAAGTGCTTATGGTAACTAATGCCTAGAAAGTGGGAGTTCTAAAAGGGAGTACTGTGGGAGCTGTAAAAAGATAGCAAAGCACATCTAGCTCGCAGTGTCCTCTGTCTGAAATGTTATAAAGAAATGACAATTCAGGGGAACTGTGGAAAGTCAAGACAAGCTCTAACAGAACAGAAAAACTCTCATTTGTAAAAAAACAAAAAAAAACAAAGACATCTAGGGTATCCAAGCATGTTGTTCTTTCCACAATTTTGCGTTTTTTGAGCTTTGACAAAAAAAAAATCATAATTTTTATTCAGAGATCAGAGTCTGATCAGAGTCTTTTGATACCATCTACCTGAACTCATTCCTTTAAACAGTCATATTGAACATGAAGCATAATGAACGTTTGATCGGCCCTGTAAATGTTATTGCAAGGAATTGTAATAAACTTCTCAGAGATAACATTTTAAACTGTTTGATTATTTTAGACCCAATTAAGTCTTTAAACCTCTGTTTTGGTCACAGGTTCATCTCATGAACATCGATGGGGATATGAAGGTGAGTACATGATCCATCACGTGCCACAACATTGAACAATATGAAACAGATGTTTTAATGTGCCTACAGACTGCAATAAAGATAGCAATAAAAGCCTATAAAATCAGTCCTCTAGGCCCCATAGCCACTCCATTATGAAGAGGAATGATGATCACCTAGAGGTTAGCAGCTTAAACACAGTCCTAAAACCTGAGAATCTTTCTATATAACAAAATACACTAAAAAAATATACTGAATATAGACCAGGTTATTCCATCAATGGATTTTTTCTCTCCTGATGGTACGGGCATATTCCGAGATGACAATGCCAGGATTCATGGGTCTGGAATTGTGAAAGAGTGATTCAGGGAGCATGTGATCATTATTTTCACACATGGATTGTTCACCACAGAGTCCAGACCTTAACCTCATTGAGAATTTTTGGGATGTGCTGGAGAAGCGCTACTTTGTGCAGTGGTCAGACTCTACCATCATCAATGCTGCTGCAAGATATTGGTGAAAAAATTCATGCAACACTGGAATGAAATAAATCTTGTGACATTGCAGGAGCTTATCGAAACAATGCCACAGCAAATGCGTGCTGCAATCAAAGCTAAAGGTGGACCAACAAAATATACACAAAACAGAGTAAACAAACTCTTAAAAGCAGGTCTGGTGGAATATAAAAATATATTTCTTAATATAATAATATTCCACTGAAATGGAAAAAAAAAGGCACTTTTGTTAAACCAAATGTGTGAGAATTATTTTTATAATTCATTTTAAGTTATAAGACTAAGTGTTTCTGCTTAGGTTCAGCAGCAGTGGCAGACACAGGAGCAGAGAGAGAGCCCTCATACAGCCACAAAACAGCAGGTTAAGGTTAATTATTAGCCTAAACTAAATGAAACAAGATGTATAGGAACACATATCATGCTTTTTTTTACTACCTACCTCTTCACAAACCGGAAGTTTTCCAGCGGTAAGACAGGAGCTGTACAAAGCTAGCATTAGCTGAGCTAACTTTGGTTAGGTTGTTTGTTTATTTCTCTGTGTTAG
This sequence comes from Astyanax mexicanus, assembly GCF_023375975.1. Taxonomy (NCBI): domain Eukaryota; kingdom Metazoa; phylum Chordata; class Actinopteri; order Characiformes; family Acestrorhamphidae; genus Astyanax; species Astyanax mexicanus. The sequence continues at coordinate 25,805,294 of NC_064427.1, read as the reverse complement.
TTTCATTCACATGTGACTTGAGTAAATTACCCACTGCTGGGGTCATTTATGACTAAAACTGCTATCTGCTCATGAACATTTATGATTAGAAAAATACTACAGAGGTAGCTAACATGCTAACATGCTGAGGTAAATTGAGGTGTTGGTTTGCCTGGTGGGATATTAGACGTTAGTTAAGTGGTAAAACAAATATTTTTAAACTGTAGTTTTGGAATTGCTTTTCAGAAAAGCTAGAAAATATACATTTAGGCAATTAAATGTATTGTCAAATAATTTTTTTTTTGTTTTTGTCCCAAATTCTTCAATTGCTGCAACCCTAATAATAATGTAAATAAGACTGAACTGGCATGAGTTTGGACTTTAGGCTAATTTGTGACTTACTAAGAAACCCTGCTTAATGAAATGTATCCTAGATGTGTAATAGTTTAGCCCGGGACTAAAAACCCAAGCCTGAACCCAAGAATCACCTAATCAGGCAAAGAGCTTCCAATGCACTTTCCTCAGTGAAGCCTGCTGACTTATTAACCCACGCTTCAAGGCTGCAGCATTGTGACATCACTTCGTCCATAAGAGTATTTGTTTCAGAGATAAGGCTTTAAGGTGGCGTTTTATTATTCGCCCAGCTCCATGTTTGTGAATTGCACTTAATGGAGCCTTGATGTCTGTTCTGGATGATTTACAGACTGACATTGGCAGTGCAAGACGTTTTCCATTAGGCATCAAATAAATTAGATAGCATTTATTTGATATCACCTCCTGCGTCTTGATAACGGGATATAATTAGCGAGATACAAGTAATGATAGTAACCCGGCAATCTCTTATTGTGGTGTATAGTACAGCTTATTACATAATAAAGAGATAAGCGCTATAACTACTTAGTCATGTTTTACTAAATAACTGAATAACTTGACCTTTTTGACTTGTGACACTTTGGGTGATGCTTCTGACACCAGTGACCTCAGCAGTTCACCACAGTGTTTTATAATTAACTCGTTCACCAGAAGGGCAATTCCTATGTCAACAGTTTCAATCATCTCTCTCTCTCCAGATCAAGAAGCATGGAGATCTGCTTACCACGACTGCAACGGAAAATCTCAGTCTCCCATTGATATTGAGACCAGCAAGGCCATCTATGATCGCAGCCTGCCTGCGATAAAGCTGGACGGTTACGATCTAACTGACCAACCTGGTCTGAAGTTGCACAACAATGGACACACGTGTAAGTCTGTTGGTTTGTTGGTTAATTCAGTTCCACACTTAAACGTACCGTTTGTTCTGGTGGTTATTATGTTGGTTAGAAATGTTGTTTTGTGAAGCATTTGTCCCTACTGGTTTGTCCAAACAGTTCCAGCACAACACATTAAAACGAGTTACAAATAAACACGTTTTTACTGGATTGTACTGGAGACTTTACTCAAAGCAGTGACAATTGATGCATTCAGTGCTCTGCTGATGATTTAGAACACATAACACAAAAGACTACAGATTAATATGACTTTAAAATTCCCTGTAAGACTCTGCACAATTACAGGTTTTCTTCAGGGATAGGAAAATGCAATTTAATACTTTTTAATGTCATTTAGAGACTAAATTAAAGCTACTTTCGCAATATATCAGAAAAGGAAGAAACCTCCAAAAACTATTTTAGATTCACAGACTTCCTGATTTCCTGACAAACATAAATCAACAGTTTCACACAAACAAAACTGGAACTGTTTGTACACTTAAAACAAAAGATTTCATAAAATGTACACGTCCCCCATGCCTGCTGTACTGTCTACACTAGATAAAAGCAGCAATATGACCTTAAGACCTTTGGGACATGGATTTAAGACATGTATATAAACAAATTTAAAAACATTTTAAGGATTTGTGTAAAAAAAAAGGATAAATGTAAAAAAATAAATAGTATTCTAGCAGCAGGGGTGCCAGAAAATATCTGTAAAAAAGTGTTTTCTATTTTTTATTCAAACTATTATTTAATTCAATACTATCACTATATTAGTTATTTTTGTTGATCATATTTTATGGTTAGTTTAAAGCTGTTAAAAAACAAATAAATAATTGATTTTACTTAGACAGAGTTTGTTTTGTTAAAACACAAATGATGTAAGTGTGAGTTTATAGAGAATGTACAGGGAACACAACGTATTGTGGAAAATGTAACTTTTTTATTATTCTTTTATTATTCTGTGTCTATAATCACATTCATCCTAAATGTCTAAAATGTGTGTCTTTTGTTATCTTTCCTCTAGTGCAACTGTCTCTGCCCAGCAGCATGCGTATACTGAAGGGCTTTGATGAAATCTACCTGGCTGCCCAGCTTCACTTCCACTGGGGCACCATAGAGGTCCCCGGCTCAGAGCACACCATAGATAACGTTCACTTCCCTGCTGAGGTGAGAAGATCCATCAGCTCTGTTTATGATGTCCACTCTCACAACACGTCACTCCACTCTATAAAACAGAAGAGCCATCACTGCTCTTCATTTACACTCAATTAGGTCTTGTTTACACTCCCTGTATCGACCTTCAGACTGTGTGGCACTAACCATATTTGCAATACACAATACAATGCCCAAAATTCCTTTATGATGACGGATCTTCTCTCTTTCTTCAAGATCCACGTTGTTCATTATAACTCCAAATATGCTGATTTAGCAGAGGCTGCGAGGAAAAAAGATGGATTGGCTGTATTAGGAGGCTTTATTGGGGTGAGCCATGCTATTCACATTTAGCAGATTTAACACATATTCCTGTTGACTTACAACAATAAGCTGGTGATTCATTAAAAAAGTTTCATATTATTCACAGTATCTCACAGTCACTTTCTAATTTTTTTACATTTCTTTGCAGATTGGACTTCATGAGAATGAAAACTATGAGAAAATCCTGTCTGCACTCACAGATGTTAGTATAGAAGGTAAATATAACCCACAATACAAATCAATCATAACATTATGACCTCTTTGTTTCTGGACCCATTGTCCATTTTAAAACTTAAAAACTTTGCTCTGCACAAGAAGGATTCAAGTGTGTGGGCCACACCATCACATTCACAAACAGCTTTCAGAGGATCTATGATCTTTTTTTTTTTTTTTTAATAAATAAAGCTGGAAAAGGTTAGAAAGCGATTTCAAAGACTTCAGGTTTACAGTAGGGCAAACAATCTTAAATTTAAACATGTTAAAACAACGTTGAAACAACAATTAATGTTAAATGGTTGTACAAACATTAACATTTTGAAGTGTTTAAAGTGGTTTTATTCCATTTACAGTAATTGCTTTTTAATTTGCCTCAATACCTGGGGGTATGTTCATGTTCAATTAGTTTTATTGTTTGTGTTTTTGAGATTAGATGTTGAATCAGATTGGTAGTGGTGGTTAACATTCTTTATACTCAGCTTTACTACAGTGATGTACAGTAATGTTAACCCTCTCTTAACCACTAGTTTTAGTGAGCTGTGGTTTATAATAATATGGTTTTATGGTTGAACATATAACGTTGAAAAAACGTTCCCATTAACATTAAAAAAATAACATTTAAAAGCAACATTGTTTCAACGATAACATTGATTCAGTGTTGAAATGCCAGCTGTGAAGTGTTCAATAAAGACCTTCAAGATCTTAATTTGGTGTTATCATTTTTAACTAGTAAATTTGCTGTTCTCTTTTTTAGAGTCTAACACAATGATCCCGGGTTTTAACATCCGTCACCTTCTACCAAACAATCTGGAGAAGTTTTATAGATACAACGGGTCCCTGACCACTCCGCCATGCTTCCAAACTGTCAACTGGACCATGTTCAACGACACCATTACAGTGTCAAGAAGACAGGTTAGTTTCATTATAGTCTAATCCCATTTCATGTCTATGATAACTATTTTTTGTTGTTGTTGTTGACATTGCTGCTTCTTTTTTATTTAAGTTTTGAAAGTGCATATACCTATGAAGTATAGACCACTAAAGCTGTGTCTTCAATTTGTAGCCTTTATCCCTACCTGGCTGGGATTAGTTTCTCAGGGGGACCAGTGAGTTTTTTGGCTTTCTCGGTCACGTCATCGCGTTCAGTAGCTCCTCCATTTCCACTCGCTGTTGTTTTACGTGGATCTCCGTGGAAACGTGCACCAAAAGTGTAATTGCGGTGCATGGCAATGGACAAATAGCTATTTTATTAAACACGAGGTAATGAAACTCAGAGATGTAAGTCTGGACAGGACTAAAATTACTGGAGGACCACGGAGTTCAGTGAAAAACAGTAGGTAATTCAGCCTGAAATTTTCTCAGAGCACGTCTGAAAAAACACATACACGGTCGTTCTGGAGGGGAATAAAATCACAGAGGAGCCCCCATAAAAGAGAAAAAAAACAGGACCCCCTGAGAAACTAATCCCGTCCGGATAGGGCTTATGCCATTTTGTTATGGCCATGTTGTTAAAACGTTGGTAAAGAATGTAAAAGTTCTTTAAACCGCTGTAAAATTCCTCACACAGCTCTATTATTGATTCCCTAAAAAAAACATTATAAAATGATTACTTATGAAACCAAAAGTGGTTCTTCTGTGGTTTTTAAAAGAGTTTGGTCCCATTTGTAATGGCACACAGTTACTTATATTGCCGCTTTCTTCACCAGCTGGCGGCTCTGGAGAAAACACTAAAAGCAGGTCAAAATCAGCTCCTGTCCAAAAACTTCAGAGCACCTCAGCTTCTTCATGGAAGACGAGTCCTGGCCTCATTCAGCGCTTCTCCCAGTGTGGACAGTGAGTGCTTTGTTATAATCACTTTACTCATTAAGTCAAATCTATAATTAAGCATAATCCCTTCATAATTCTGATGTTTTTCTTCTTTTTGGGTAATCAACCTCTTCTTACTGGATAATCCACTTTCTCAATAACACATTGCATGTTGTCAGAAGCAGCGGATTTGAAATGGATTGAGATACTGCTATCTTGCACGCTGCTGCTATTGGTGGCACTAGAGTCTGGCACTTTTTGCCAGTATAAAACGACTTTGACTTCAAAGCAAATGACTTATCTTGGTACACAAACAAGCACACTGTACAGTTTTCAAGTGTTCTATGGAAACACAGAGGTTTGTTGTGCAGACTTCCTAGGAACATCTGGCTTTGTGTTCTTTTCCAAAGTGGACCGACAAATATAGATTTTCCTAAAATATTTTAAAGAAACATAAGCAAATATTAATAACTTGAGTGAATATGGGCTTAACAACTGCCTTACTGCCTTTTCAGGTGCCAACACCAACACATTTACTGGGGAAAAGAGTTTACCGAAGGTTAAAACAAGTGGAACGTTTGGTAAGCTTCTTAATTCTTGTATTAAATCAGATTAACCCTAGATTTTTTGGTAACACTTTACAATCAGGGTCACAAATAACAGTAAAAAACATTGTAAATGGTTGATTGATGTCTCAACTAATAATTATTGACACTATTTAAGAAATAAATAAACATTACTACATTTTAATGCTTGTAAATGTTATACATATAATGTAACTAGACATTCTGTTATATGTTCTGATTTATCAATGCCACTCCAGCTCAGGCTAAGATTTGATTAATCCATGCCCAAAGATAGGCATGGATTAATATAACATGAAACATAATACACTGATATGTGTGATAAGACTTTTGCCAGTTCTAATTACATTCATTTCCAACCACTGCAATCACTGTCTACTGTGGGTGGTAATTTTAGCCTTCTAGGAACGTTCTATTCATCTGGCACCCACTATCAGGCCTCACTCCATCTCCAAAAATTTGTGTCACGTTGCCATGAGAACTGTTCGCCACTGTGGTTCAGTACACAGTGAGGGGTCAATCCAGTAGTCAGCCTTTATCTTTAGGGGGCTCTAAGTGGTCAAGCGGACTAAAAGGCTGCCACTATTAGCCTTGCTCTTTTTAGGTGGGTAGATTGTGCTCTTTTCCGTTATCATTTCTAGGGTGATGTCGCTCAGCACAAGGCGTCTGTGAGCTGATGTATCAGAACCGAGTTGCTGCACTATGCAAGTGACTAGCAGCTGAATGGGTGGGACAATCAAGAAGAAAAAATGGGAGAAAATTTAAGAAAAAAAAGACATTGATCTTTAGCAATATTATTGTTTTGCTTTCCTGTGAGATACCCATTACAGCTTTTCTTTTTGAATGTTCTGAGAGCATCCTGATGATTCACAGTCAATTCTGAATCAGAGATGCAATATCCACCAACCACAGTGTTGAAATTGTCACTAAACTAAGCTCAATTAAGAAGCTTAATCACAACACACCACCATAAATGAATCACACTTATTGTTTACAACATAACATTGATATGCCACGACTAGGCTTTTAATGGAATGCAGGTATGCAGTCCATTAATCAACACTTCAATAAGAATAAAACAAAAATACAGTTAACATTGATATCCCCCCAATAATCATGAAGTGAAAACTTAAAATAGTTAAACAAAATTCAACAACAATGCAACTCTTTACACAGTCCAGCTTATTTATTTTTAATTATACCACAAATAGGTCAGGTGGCGCAATGTGATTGGCTGAGACATGTCCTGGGAGTGCCAATATCTGACCAAAGTGTATTATTACTTAGTATTACTCCACCATATGCACTTGTATCCTAGTAATATTGCAAGCTTACAACACACAACTTCAGCCATCAATGTAACTTAATGTTACATCCTAATCTTTTGGCTGTTGCATGTGACCCTGATAATTGGGAAATTATAACTGAGGGGTGGAGTCTAATGATGAATACTTTTCCATCATTTTTAGATTAAAATCTAACAAGAAAACACCACGACAGACCTGTGTATTAATAGAAACATTATATTAATAATGTATTACAAGGGTTACTTATTTTCAATGCTGGAGTGTATCATTGCTGAAGTAATAGATATTTATAAGATGATAATATTGTGTATAATATTGTGTTTAATATTGTGTGTTTGTTTTTTTCTTCTTGTTTTTTAGATGACATGTCCAAAGGTAAGTCATTATTCATATTTAGGCCATTAATTGAATTACTTTTTTTTATTTAATTTAAATATTTTAAGTTTGTTACAGTATTGTTCAAAATTCAGTTTCTACATGAAAACCTTTCGCCCACAGGAGATGTATTAGCCATTGCCTTTGGAGCCTTATTCGTCATGACTTTGCTGGGGTTCTCCGCATATGCATATCAACAGAGGAAAAAGTACTCAAAGTATGTAGCTAACACATGGTTTTTGCTTTAATAATAATTTATTTGAATAAAAAATATACAAAAGAGAGTGCTATATTGTGATATACTCATTAACAAAAAAAATAACATTACCCATTATTATACGCATTTGCCCACACACGTTGTAGCTGGACTTGTAGATCCTGCACACTCAATGGTTGCCAAATCTGCTGTCGCAGCTAGTCCCATATACAGTACAGGTGCTGGTCAACGAATTAGAATAATTTGAAATAGTGCAATCATGAAATTCTTTGAATGCATTTTTTGTGCAGAAAGCAAATCAGGTGTTCACCACACCTGTCCTACTCGTTAGACTAATCACAGAACTCGTTACCTGGAAAAAAATTTGCTCAGCTGAGCTTTCCAAAAGGCCCATTTAGGCCATTTAACTGTGACACTGTTGTTTTATTGAATTAGAATAATGGAGAAACCGTTTCATTGAATTAGAATAATTTTTATTATAATTACAATCATCACTTTCTCAGTATTTTGTGGCTGCCCCCTTGGCTTGTATGACTGCCTGAAGTCTCCACGGCATCGATTTGACCAGCTTGTCGCAAGTTTCCGCACTCACAGCTTCCCAGGCAGTGGCGATGTTCTGCTTCAGTTGGTCCAGCGTAGTAGGCTTTCTGTCGCGAATTTTCCGCTTGACGATGGCCCAAAGGTTTTCAATGACATTGAGGTCAGGCGAGTTGGCCGGCCATGCCAAAACTTCAAGCTGTTTTTTAGTGAACCAATCTTTGGTCGACTTTGCCGCATGAGCCGGTGCAAGATCCTGTTGAAATATGAAGTCTTCTTCGCCGAACTGTTCCTCAACAGTCGGAATCAGGAACGTTTCCAGAACATCTTGATATACGGCAGCATTGACAGTCTTCTTGAGGAAGCAGAGTTTCCCTACACCTCGAGCGGACATGCATCCCCAGACCATAACGCTCTGGGGAAACTTGACGGATCTTTTCACGCACTCGTGGTTGTAGGTTTCGCCACCACGACGCCAGACACGAGGACCTTGGTGACCGAAGGAGATGCAGAAGCGTGATTCGTCACTGAAGACCACTTTCTGCCAGTCTTCAGCAGTCCACTCGCCGTGTTCTTTGGCCCACTTCAGCCGTTTCTCCATTTGTTTCTTGTTCAGCATCGGTTTTACTGCTGGAACGCGAGATTTGAAGCTGAGTTCGCGCAGACGACGGTAAGTGGTTGATCTGGAGACGTCAGCGCCGGTCTGCTTGTTCCACAAGTCGGTGAGCTCGGAAGTGGACTTGAACCGGTTGCTGACTGCGATCTTTCTCAGCTGCTTGTTGTCGCGAGCAGAAGTTTTTCGGACGCCGGAACAGTTGGTGCGCTTGCTGCAGTTTTTCTTGAGAGCTTTGCAGACGGAAGACTGGCTGATGCCGAGCTGCTCAGCAATTTTAGTTTGGGTCAAGCCTTGTTGGCGAAGGGCTTGAATTTGAGCCACTATTCCGGTTGAGAGGTCGCGCTGCTTACCCATGATTGATTTTACAACTTAGAAATTCTACTCAACCATGACTTTATACTGCACAGTGAACACTCTTCACAGAAAACAAAAATTCGAGCATTTATTCTAATTCATTGAAACGGTTTCTCCATTATTCTAATTCAATAAAACAACAGTGTCACAGTTAAATGGCCTAAATGGGCCTTTTGGAAAGCTCAGCTGAGCAAATTTTTTTCCAGGTAACGAGTTCTGTGATTAGTCTAACGAGTAGGACAGGTGCGGTGAACACCTGATTTGCTTTCTGCACAAAAAATGCATTCAAAGAATTTCATGATTGCAATATTTCAAATTATTCTAATTCGTTGACCAGCACCTGTATACTTAATTGACAATAATTCTGGCAACCGGGCAGGCCAAGGACATGTTGCAATCTGGTGTACATATTTTGAAGAACCATTGCTGTCTGAACCTCTATCAGAGGCAGACTGCTCAGCCCAATCAGTCCCACCCCTAAACCCATACATCAACCACTGCCCCTCCCAAACAACTGCTCCCATTTTTTGTGTAATTTTTCAAATTTGAGCTGAGGATGGATTCAGCTAAAATCAGCGGGTTTAGTGCCCCTTTAAACTAACTTTGCATGTTTCCTTAATATCTGATGACACGTCCTGATATTTTTTTTAAGTTAGTACAGACAATACCATAGCCCACATACTGGTTCTTTAACAGTGACTGAAATTTTGACCAGGTTGCCCAGGCATTGGCAGGAAACTGCATGCCAATGTTTACTTTCCTTAGAAAGCTTAGTGAAGTGACCTTCAGCTTTGCGTTATCTAAAAAAAACAGTTTGCTCTTTAATTATCTAATGTCTTACGATAATAATGCAAAACAACACCTGCATTAATAACACATTTCTCTCTTATGTTTCTTTTCACAGAATCAAAAAAGACACCAGACAAAATGTTATTTATAAACCAGCAACCAAAGAAGAGGTATAGACGTGAAAAAGATGCTTGGTTTTCAGAAAAAATGTCAAATATTTATACTGGAATTGTTTTTTTTTTTGAATACTTAAGCAGCTATTGATAAGTGTTTCAAAGCAAATTCTGCTGCCTGCAAAAAGAACCATAGATCTCTAATCCACTGCTGTTATTTAGTGTGTTTTCTCACTGTGAGTTAAGGAAAACAAGATGTCTAAATTTGTCACAGTAGTTTTTGTAATTGTGAAATGGTCATGCATGGTGGGAAATCACTTAAACTAGGAATATTTTTAACCATATTATATTTATAATGTTTTACCCTGTCTATTTTGTTTACAAAATGTTTTGTTTAATAAAATATTTCCACTATATCACCAAAAGTATTCACTCACCAATCCCAATCAGTTAAATTCAGTGTTAAGCAGAACACCAAGCACTTAGTCTTGCAGATTGCTTTTACCAACATTTGTTACAGAATGAGTCACTCTTATGATCTCAGTGAAGTCCTGGGTGGCACAGTGATGGGTACCGTGTTCTCTGGAGTGAAAAATCACACTTATCCTTCTGCTAATCTGATAGACAAATCTGGGCAAATGCTAGGACAATAAAATGCCTCTGAATGCATTATGCCAAATGTAAAGTTTTGTTGGAGTTGTATTTCAGCGAAAGGAACTCTTAATGCTTCAGCAGTCCAAAAGATTTTAGACAATTTCAGGATCCCAACTTTGCGGAAACAGTTTGTGGACGGCCCCTGCCTGTTCAAACATAACTGATCACCACTGCACAAAGCAAGGTCCATAAAGACATGGATAAGCGAGTTCGATGTGGAAGAACTTGACTGGCTTGCACAGAGTCCTGACCTCAACCCAATAGAACACCTTTAGAATAAATTAAAGCAGAGACCTTACAAATGTGCTTCTGAAAGGATGGTCAAACATTCCAATAAAAAGACTCCTAAATCTCAAGATGAAGAGAGAGATGAAGCTGTTGTAGCTACAAAGGGTAGGCTAGCATCATATTAAACTCTATGGATTAAGAACGGGATGTTATTTGTTCATATGTGCACAAAGAGAGATGAGAGAGAACTTTTGGCAATATAGTGAAGTTCTGGTTTCAGAACATACTGTAAATACTGCAGGTCATATCACTGGCCTATAACGCGCACACATATCACTAATCAATGAGGTAATAGTGATGTATTATGTCAATCTCAATAAAAAATGTTTGTTTCTAAACAACCAGTAGTAATGTGGGTTCATTTCATAAGCTAAGGGCGTTTTCACACCAGCACTATTTGGTCAGGTGTTCTGTGTTCTGGACAACTGGGGCAAAGTTCACCCTGTTCTGATCTGATCTGTCTGTCTCCTCTGGGTTAAAGAGAAATCTTATCTCGGGCTAAGGTTTGAAACCAGAGATGCTTGAGCACCATCACCACAACAACAATCGCACTGTTTTGAGCTGACTTACTGTATGATATGTTTTTCCAATACTGGCTTCCAAACAACAATTATCAGCAAAATATTTTATCTGTCTTTTACTTTCACCAAAGATACTATAACTCCAAATCTGGGATTTTATTCTTTCCATAGAAAAGCCCACAGCTTCCATTTGTTTACTGCATACATCACATTTCCAGTTTAAACGCACCAGCAGGATTATCTACCCTATTATGGATACTGTTAAAGTGTTCATATTGATCTTAGAAATACACCAACCAGCCCCTTTATGAACACTACCATCTTGTTTCCACACTCACTGTAGTTCTACAATTACAGACTCTACGTCACCTGTTTCTCTGCATACTTAATTAAACAACTTTCCCCATAAAACTCAACCAACCACCACCATACCAGTCACAAATACCCGCTCTGTGATGGTCCTGACCATTAAACAACAGGGAAAAAGGAGAACATGTATGGAGAGACCACAGTCTGTAATTATAGACCTACCTGCTTTCTTTTTATTCCTACATTGAAAATGCTCTTTATTTTCTGGGGCGGTCCTGATGAGAGCCAGTTTCATCATAACATGTTTGATGGTCTTTTTGACTGCACTTGAGGATATTTTCAAATAGTTTTTTTATTGACTGACACTCGTTTCTTAAAGTATTTCTAAAGTAGTTGCCATATGAATTAGAACTTCACTCAAATATGGCTATTCACTGTATACCAACTCTACCTCTTCGTAACTTTACGGCTGATGCTCTCTAACATAATAAGAGGCAAGACATTTAAGTAATTAACTCTTGATGAGTTCAGCACAGCTGTTAACTGAAAGCTGTTAACATTGTGCAATGTGCAGCCAAGATGCAAAACTGTCATCTAAGCAAGAGGGGCTTACTTTGAAGAATCTAAAATATAAACCATATTGTGGTTTGTTTAACACTTTTCTTTGTTACTAAATAATTCCATATGTTTTTTTTTCCTAGTTTGTATGACCTGTAAATCTACAATACAGAACATTTACAAATACTATTGTTACTGTATAGTTATATTTGTTTTAAAAGTTATATTCTGTTATACAAAATGGCTATAAACATTTCTACAAATAATATAAACTACATCAACAACAATAACAAAACCTATCACATAAGATTAAAAAAAGAAAGTTATAATTTCCCCACATCCCTTACTCTTGGTCAAGGTTAGAGTCAGGTCAGTAAAGCAGGATTAGGTGTCGGTGAATCACAGGTCAGACTGTTACTCACTTCAGTTTAACCAACAACGCGTCATTCAGACGTCACTAACGGTTAATGGAAATTCAAGTTGCTTACCAGCCTTTATTTCCACCAATCAGAGCACATCCACTCCTACAGCATTTTACCCTTATTCTGTCTACAACCATAAACACTTATTAAACACTGACACGTGGACCAGTTCCATTAGTTGGTGTTCATTATTTACTTTATAAATGGAACACATATTTCTGAATGTTAACAATTATGTATGTATGTGTTTTAAGTGGCTCAGCTGAATTCTACAGACGACAATTACACTCGCCCTTTTATATGCTCAGTCCAGACAGGAGACCCTTAGTCAGGGAGTCTTATTCACCCAGCAGTCTGTTGCTAGTTTGTGGCAACTCAGCACTGCTGGCTGAAAGCACCACAAGCCTAATGATTTCACAGCTGATTAATGATTTGGCTCTCGACAAAGTACCAACTGTTTACTCAGACACCATTTACACCCTGTCAGCGGTGTCAAGTATTAAAGTATAAATACTTTGTGACTTAACTTTCAGTCATCTATAATTTTGGAGTAATTATTTTACAGAATACTTTTTAGTTCGGCTCTTTAAATTTTTCACACAATTATCTGTACTTTGTAATTTTACTCTTTACATTTTAAAGTTCTCAGTGCCACGTTTTAAATGTCAGGGCCCTCAGAATTCTACCAGTGAAGTGTGGAGCTACTCTGAACTTGTTAATGGTGTTAAAATAGAGATCTATGTGCATGGGCAACACTATGTTCCTATCGCTAGGATTGTAAACCTGTATTTCAGAATGCTGTGGGTGAACTGAGGTGGGCTCTTGGTACTCGTTATCATGTTTTACTACACCCCAGGCCCATTTTACAGCAGAGTTCTCCTTTAACTGAAAAATTGTTAAAATTTAGTAATAAATTCATACTGATCGGGCTCTACAAAAAAAAAAAAAATATTGTGATACGTTACATTTTCACAAACCTCAAAAGAGAAATTTATTTTAAAACAAAATAATAATAATAAAAAAAGTGAACTGAAATTACATTAACTGCACTCAGCCACAAAGGGAAATATTTTAAAGTGCTTTTTAAGCAATTAATTATCATTTCTAAATGTCAAAAGGTACCCATTTGAACTTTGAAAATTGACATTTAGCTGTTTAGTTGCATTTTTTGTGTAAATACCCCACAAAAATAATTTATTTATCTAGCCAGTAGGGCTGTTCGAGATATATATATATATATATATCGAGAGAGAGAGAGAGAGAGAGAGAGAGAGAGAGAGAGAGAGAGAGAGAGAGAGAGAGATAGAGAGATACAGAAATCCACATCGATATCAAGATCAGGATTATACAATAGTACTGCAATTTTAACTGGAACCAGGAAACCTTTTCACATCTCAAAATGAATTCCAAGAAACATTTAAATCAACACAGGGAATTTTTATTTGAACCCAAATTGAGTCTCAGTGACATGTAGAATCTTGACATGTTTCCCTGTTTGGCACAATATCTCAGTTGAAACATTATAAAGCAGCATCAAAACATTACATAGTCATTATTTGTCATCAGTATGTCCGAAATCCAGGTGAGCACCGGTTGCAAAGATGTTGGATGTGAAGCAGTGGGGAGGATGTGAGGGGAGGGGATGGTCCATTAGGTAGAACACGGCTAGAATTCCAAGAGATCAGAGCTTAGAAAACCCCCAAAAAAGTCAGACATAAATAAAACACATAGGTACAACAGGGCTGAACAGAAGCCGCTTACTGGAGCTTTAACATAAGCAGATACATAAAGAACAGGAAAAAGAAATGACAGAACTGAAACACAAACTTCTTCAGAACGTGTGCATACTGAATGTGATTGTATATTACGGGCAGTGCAATGTCCAAGGAGGAGATATGTAGATATTGTAGTCAGAGCTATAACAGAGTCAGGTCCAGACGTGCCTCTAAAGGGAGCTGCCTCGGACTAATCTGGAACATCTAGTTGCTTATTATTAATCACAGAGTGCGTCCTGAGACAAAGGCTGTATGGTTAGATGATGTACGTCAACAGTGAGCCAGGTACAAATGTGCTAAAGCAAGACTGGTGCAACCAGTTACTAATGTCATGAATGAAGTACCTTTAAATAAATGTTTCAGGAAAGAACAGTTCTTTAACTAAAACAGATTTAGGAGTATAATAACTGTGATATTGTATTAGCAGAGGTGGGTAGAAAGCAGTTCCAATGATTCAGGTCCAAATGTGTGCCATGTGTGTTATGTTGACCATATTTGAATTATATATGTATATTTTGCTTACACTAGAGTAACATTTCCATTTCCAAAATTAAGCTACCAATTCCCTGTTTGGATTGAGATGAGAGCATCAGTACTGCACTACAACTAGTCACATGTTAATTATCTTACTTTATAAAAAGAGTTCATAGAAAGATAACAGAACAAGGCCTAAGGAACTTCAGTTCATATGCTGAAAGATGCTGGAAGATCTGAGATGATGCACTACAGTTCCACACTGTACACAAAGTTTTTTTTTGTGTTCTTTGAGCCATGCTATAAAAGAGGTGGGTCCTAATGAGTGGGTTGGGTAATTAGCCATGTAAATTGGGGAGAAAATGTAAGAAAAAAAAAGTTTTCCTAAGTCATGTCTCTTGAGAACTCTTTCTGAAACCTTTATATTACAGAGTGAGTAAGCTACACACATTTGATCTGGTTAATTTATAGTTTCAACCAGGGTCAGCACAGTTATTCTTTCACTAAATCATTAATACTTCTCTACACACACCTCTGCATTTTTGGATTATGGACAAAAGATCTAGAAGCTGAAGCATCGCAGCAACGTTTTCTTGCACAGCGACTCGGTGGAAAGTCAAACAGCTCTAAACAAATAAAACCACAAAGCGAGCAAAGCAGCTTCATGTTGGTCAAATAACCAAATGGCCGTAAAGAGCACTGCTCCACGCACGGCCGAGCTTTCCCGGCAAGATAAACACAACCAAAAAGAAAAAGGCTCTCCTGAAATGACACGGGGGGGCAAGCACCAATGTTTCTAGCTGTAGGACCAAACGGATATCGCCCGAAAGAGCCGCGATATCCAGATATTGCTTGTTGTCTACAAGAATGTGTGCGCCTAAACCACACGCAAGATAAAAGTGGATAAAAAACGTTTTGGATTTCGAAAATGGAGCCCTCAACAGTCTGTTATTGTAGAAATGAGGATCAGCATCGAGTGCAGATGCAGGGAACTGCTACATTATCCACAAGCAACTTAAAAAAAAAGCACGCAAGTCACACTCTCTAATCTGAAGAACTTACTGTCACGGTCACGGTCAGAAGAAAACATGTCTTGCACTTATTAATGATGAAGTGATCTTATCAAATTTTACTCACGGTGACACAGCACAAAGGGCAGCTGGTGTCCTTGAAGTGATAATGAAAATGATAAGTGTAATTGAACGCATTAGATGGAAGGAGGAGGAAGAAAAATTTAAAATAAAAGCTGATTCCGCATAAAATACATATATGTATATATATACACAAACACACAGTAGATGATTTAACATATTTGCCAGTGGACTGGACTGCTATTCCCACCCATGTGGTGCTCGATGGAGCTTGATGAGAAAATCGGGCATCAGGCTCTCTGTTCAAAGGACTCATTAATGCATTTATGGCAATTAAATGTGCTTTAAAAAAAATAAAATAAAAATAAACACGCTACTTGGTAAAGCCTTTAATTTCCCACGTCACACACATCATGTGTGCAGTTAATAAGGGGACCTTTTAGCAGCTAAAGTGTCTCAACACCTGCCTGGGGCCAGTCAATTTGCTCCTTTACAGTCTGATTTTGTTAACTCCCTATTCTTTTCCTTTTGCCATTTATCTCAGCTAGGTTTCATAGCTGGTCAAGAGATCCATTAGGATCATGATGTAGATGCAGTGAGAATACAAAGCAGCATTAATCTTTGCCTATAAGACGTAATTCCATATATCACGTAGCTGGACACAAGTTTAATATCTTCCAGCTCAGTAGGTACACACTTATTATGGCATTATGATTTATGCTTTAAGCTTAATCTGGGCAAGCATTTACAATCTGACCCCAGGTTATCTGACCATCTCCCAGTAAAAGTGCCTCGCTAAGGCTTGGTTCAATACTCACATTTTCCTAAAGAAAACAAAAAAAAAAAAAAAAGAAAATAATATATCTTTACTAGGTGATGCAATTTATCAAAAGAACACTCGTTCAAATGTTAAATACTACTCTGAAATGACTGAGGAGCTTAAGCAAAGCAATCATGGAGATGAAAACTGAATAAAAAGGAAAAAAAAAACAAAGAAAAAGGAAATTGAAAAAGAAACATCTCATTAAAAGTGTGTTTTTGTATGTGAAATAGAGGTCAAGCTATTTACAGCGTTTTACAATGAGCATGACGTGAGAGTCCTATAACCTGTTAGGCTGAGGTGAAGGCAGTCGGGGACCCGAACTCAACCCCCGGGCCGTCTTCAGTGGAGAACAGCGGCGGCTGTGCCTGTTCTTCCACTTGCTGCTTCAAGATGCTCCAAGCAGCAAACACAGCCTTCCAAAGAACCGTCTGCGTCTCACTCTCACTGAGAGGTCAGGACTCGGACAACTTATGAGGACTCCACCTCGCTTCTCTTACCTGCAGTCAGAAACAGAGATTACTGAACACTGACAGCTTCGGTGGCCGTGTGGTAAAACACTGGAGTAAAGCAAAACTCTTAATACTCTTCAAATATGCCAATATAAAAAATATATAGATATTTTATATCATTCAGATCAAGCTTAGTGTACTAGAATAGATTATATATATTGTATAGTTTTGCATTACTGGGATTACTGAACACTGAAAATTACTGTGGCCATGTGGTAAAACTCTGGTCTAAATGATATAAAACCTTCACAATAGGGGTGTGCCGTATCGTATCGTACACGATAATAGTCATTTTTTTAAATATCGTGAACGATATTATATCCCTAAAATGTCGTGCCATATCACCCATCCCATTTCCCATTATATATCTACTAGAGGCAGATTATATCTGTCCAGTATTATTTATTTTACTTTAATCCTGGATATATGGAACTATTTGGAGTGCATTATTATTACCATGACATTCTGGATCATTAACTTCTGTTACAAATCTGATAAAAAAAATATATTTTTTAATCTCTCACTTAGGGGTGTGCAGTATGATATTGTATGTAATAATAAAATATAATTTTTATTTTCTTGCAATTTATAGTGTATTTTTGAAAAAAAAAAAAAAAAAAAAAAAAAAAAAATTATATATATATATATATATATATATATATATATATATATATATATATATATATATATATATATATATATATATATATATATATATATATATCGTTATCGCGAAAATACCATGAAATATCGTGATATTATTTTAGGGCCATATCTCCCACCCCTACTTCACAAAACATTTAAGAAGAAATCAGAGGTCAGAGTGCCACTGGTGTGACCTAAACATGATCACTCAGCACATGACAAATCCCAGCATCAAACAGAGACGATGCAATTCACAGACTTTGCATAGTAAATATAAACATAATGGTGCCAGGGGATACCGAATTTTTTTCTTTAAAAATGTTGTATTGTATACAAACTTTCTGAACAGTTCAAAAGAAATACCTTTTTTTTTTTACTTCTCAGACACACATCCTCCAGTTTGACACTTGTGGGAAAATGAATTTTTAAGAATGTTTGTATTTTTCTATTTCTATTCTTATTTTTCTATTCTTCATTATCTGTCAGTTTGATGTTCCTTTATTCAGCTAAGAATTTAAACAAATGTACAGGAGACACGTGGCAGACGTTAATTTGAGGAGATCCTAGACTATACTATTAAATACTGTTTGTCTTCAAGAACAGTTAAAGTCTTAATACTCTTCAAATGTGCAAATGTTAAAAAAATATATATATTTATAGATAATTAACAATATTTAGATCCAGGGCAATGTACTAGACCAAACTATATACATTATATAGTTCTGCTGTTTGATAAGACATATACATCATGTCTGTAGTATGTTGCTCTGGTTGAAGAGTTATATGTAGTTACTGGCTCAGTGCTGAATACTGAGACTGAATTATTGTCATTGGAAATTGAGACAGTGAAGTCACTTAAAGTTTGGTATAAGGCTTTGTACGACTGGGAAGGCCACTCAAGAAAACTGAATTCACTTTTTTTGTAACCTTCAATTTATATACCTCTGTGAATGGAGAAATAAAATACATTTAAGTTTTCACGAAACAGAGAAATGATTGATTAATGGCTACCCTTCAGAAAGGCTTAATTATGTAACAATTTTTTTTTCCAGAAATGGAACATGATGCAACCACATTTTTTTTATTTAACTGATACTTGAACTGTGGTTGTTCATCTACATCTTTACAAAGCAGATAAGCTGAAGAACAAAGAGTATCTTACGGGTAAAGAGTAGTGACAAGTTGTGCAGGGAGCCTCCTGAAGCGAAGAATGCCCACACAGCCATCAGCACAGTGATAGCATACACCGGCGGAAGACTGCCTTCATAGAGAGGGTTCAACAGAGACTGTGGAGAAGAAAGAGACAAGAAAAAAAAATTAAAATGTGTTATTCATCTCCATTTGTCCTAAAATCTGAGATACATTATATAGACAAAAGTATTGCAACACTTATTATTCTTTGCATCTTCTGAAATAAAGGCTATTTCTGAAAAGAAAAAAAATATAAAACACAACCGTCTCCTTACACTACTGTCCAGGAAAGATTTTTTAACAGATTTCTGCTGTGATATTTTGACTTTGATTCAGGGACAAGAGCATAGAAGTATTTGGTGAAACAGTTCATCTTCAAGAACTAGGAGCTGGAGTTAGGAATAGTAGGTCAAAGTTAAGTGAGCGTTAGAGAGATAACGTTAGCATCTCCACTGCAGCATCCGAGAGACGTGCTACTCTGACTGCTGATAACACATTACATTCTTTTTGTGGTTCAAAACACTGCGTACCTGTACTGCAGGGAGACAAAAACAGAAAGACACCCTCACGTCTACCCCTAGCCTGCATGTCATGAAGGCACAGCTCCACTACGAAACATTCTACAACTTTTTCACTAGAAACATTAATCAAAATACCTCTGGCAGGTCAGAGATCCTAATCCCAAACTTCAGGTCGCCTCTTTATCATCATCACGTTGACTCCTTTCTCAACAGTGTTTATTTACATTCCGAAGGACAGAAGGAGGCACATCTTGCTGTTTTGGAATGTTTTGTTTTTTACTACGACTGGACTTCATGTACAGAAGTCTAAATGTTTGATGGAAGCCAGCGGGAAAATAGGTCATGTCAACTTGACTGGTTAAGGAATGGAACATTATGCCTGGGAGTGTGGAATCTTGTAAAATTTGAATGTTTTACTATTATTAAGTTATTGCCATGATAATGCATGATTTTTACTCATAACAGCATGAAATTGTCACATAATCACCAGTATAGACATTAAATCAGTGTAAATTATTGCTGTGTCTTGTTTGAGAGACTGGCAACACTATACACTTAACACTAATCAATTATCATTCATGTGCTTGTTTTTTTCTGTATGAACTGAACTGAACTGCAACTGGTTGTTTACCCATTTCAGGTCTTTTGTGAACAAAAACAAACCTCTCACAGATGTATTAAACTACTTACTTCTACTGGACAACAAGACACTGTGGAATGAGGAAAGCCCAGTAACATAAGCAGGTAGTGTGAAAGCTGATCTGGGCCTTCCTCATGCTGCTCCACAGCTCACATAACCACACGTAAAACTGAGGCCTCTCCATGTTACTATTACTTTATAAAATGCCTAGTGATCAGCTCTCAAAACTATGGGTAAGAAAGAGCATCCTATGTGAGCCAGTATCTCATTTGCTACATTTTTATATCACGTGTTTACATGTTTTTAATGTCAAGTCAACCTGACCTTGTAAAGTAATGGAACAGTATGCAGCACTTATCAATAAAAGGTTTTTAGTAGTTTTTAGGTCACGGTCATGACATTTTTTTTTTACTTATTAATCTCTTTCATACTGTTAGAACAGATCTAGTCTAACATGCATACGATTTTTTGCTCCACTGATGATTAGTGGGTTGATCTTTTTTTTACTAACAAAGTAGTAACATGACTGACAGAAACTTTGGCCAACACAAATGACAGAACGTTGCATTGATAGAATTGTAGCTAATGGTTTCGCCCAATATTGAACAATATTTCATCTTTCATGCCAGAAGCAGATTACACAATGCATTTCCCTTTTACATTTTTAAGCAATGCTTAGAAAAATATTAGAAAAATAAAAGAGCCATTTTAATGAATCCACATGTGACACTGTGGTTTGAGGAATTTTTAATACTTGAATAACTAAATGGAATCCTATCGGTCCAGTACCCAATATCAGGCCTAACTTTAACTTGGATAATTTACATTGCCTTGCCATGAGCAAGCTGGCCAGTGTTCAACCTCACTCAGAAGATAATGTTTCATAAGCCCAAGTGTGTTACAAGCCATTATCAAATTACATACTGCTATACCATAGGTTTTGTCATGTCTGTATACCATGGGCTGAATGCTGTGAATTATCCAATCTCAAGGAATCACAATATAAAGCATTTCCACCCAATAACTTGATTTGAATGTTTCCACTATATCAACTCTTTATTTTAAAACAGCCCATATGCAAAATGAGTTGGCCAATTAAAAAATCTAAACAAACACAGCACAACAATCACTTAACAATTTTATACATGGGTAAAATTATATAAATTGCAAGCATAAATAAAACATTAAATGATTCTCACAATTTTAATTTACAAATATTATCAAAATATGATCAAACATGTTGGACAAAGGCCCCCTAGCAGTACCACAGTTTCCCACTAGGGGGCCACATCCCACTGTGCTAATGTTGTTATACACAATGTGTTCTACTCTACACTTCAAAGTACCTTTAAATAAAATATGAACAAACTAAAAAGTAGATCAAGTTAGCGGTTATTCAAACTTACTCTGTTAACAGAGAAGAGTTTATCAAATATCTTGAGGAATTTACATTTGTTTACCCATTTATTTTTCTAAACAGCTGAAAGTAACACACTTTTGTATGCAAAAAAATGCATAGACTATGATGTGGCACTTTCTTCCATATTTTTCCATCTTAAACAGTGCAGAAGCTGCATTGCTCCTTAGGAACAGTGTACAGCAGCAAAAATAACTGTTGCTTTCAGACTAGCATGTTTCACTCAAAGTGCCAGCGTGCCAGTGTTAAATGCTTACCAGGCCTGAGACCAGCAGGTGGAGACACACCACCACAGCAATGACCCACCAGCGGCTCTTCTCACAACCGTCAAAGAACACCACGCCCCAGAAGATCTGCAGCAGCGTTATGGCCAAAGTCATCAGAGCTGCCAGAGACAAGGGCAAAAGTACTGTTTACTATCAACAACTCAGCAGGATGTGTGTGAACGAGAAAGAGAGAGAGAGAGAGAGAGAGAGAGAGAGAGAGAGAGAGAGAGAGAGAGAGAGCGAAAGAGAGCGAGAGAGAGCGAGAGAGCAGTGTTGCCAACTCCTCAGTAAGGAAAGTAGCTATTGGCTGTCCTAAAAGTCGCTAGAAGTCGCTAAATGACGTCATCGCCTAATTTGCATAATACATATTTTTGAAGCTGTAAAGGATTAGGGAAAAAAAGTGAGTTTTTTTACAATAACTTCATTTTTACGTGAATTACATAAATTAGTTTTTTTTTGCCATGTTCTTAAATGTTATTATAAGAGCAGCAGTTAGCCGGAACCGCTATGTGGTGAATGAGGTGAGTGACTAAGTGAGTTAAATTCAGTGATTTCTGTTCGTGTCACACTGAAGACACATTAATATTTATACTTCTGCTCTGTAAATACAGAGCGGGGTCAGTCAGCGGTGGCTGTGGGCAAGCGCGATTCATTTACAGTGTGTTGGTGGAGCGGTGTGTGTGTGTGCTCTGAGCGTGAGATAGTGTGGGTCTGCACTGTGAGTGGTGTGGGGCGGGGCTGACGGCAGCGCCCGCTGCAGCGCGGAGGACAGTAACTGAAGAGCGCGTGTTCATCAGTCGCCAAAAGTCTCCAATAACACCACAAAAACTCGCTAGATTTGTCGCTAGTCGCTTTTTTACAAAAAAAGTCGCTAGAGGGTCTGAAAAGTCGCTAAATATGGCGACAAAGTCGCTAAGTTGGCAACACTGCGAGAGAGCGCGAGAGAAAGCGAGAGAGAGAGTGAGAGAGAGCGAGAGAGAGAGAGAAGCTTTTTGTACAACACACACTTAATCAGCGAATCATATGACAGCAGTGCAATGCATTAAATCATGCAGACACCGGCCAAATGATTCAGATAATGTTCAGAACAGGGAAAATATGATCTCAGTGATCCTGAGTGCTGAACTGGTTTTAGTATTTTTGGAACTGCTGATCTCATAGGATTTTCAGTCTTGTGAGCAGCAGTTTAGCATACACAAATGCTTTGCTGACGAGAGAGGTCACCAGAAAGAGGCAAAACTGATTAGAGCTGACAGAAAGGCTACAGTAGCTTAGACAATTACTCCTAACAATTGTGGAAAGCAGAAGAAAAAAAATCCTAAAATCAAAAAGATATGAGACTAGTGATGAAGGAGTTTAAAAACTCCAGCAGCACTGCCGTTTTCGATGTTAGTGCTGTAAGAATCACCCATTGCCCAAATCATAGTTGTTCTGTGGTGGTTTTGTGGGATTTTGACCATTGAAGAAAGAACAGGGAGAAAAGAGGATAATAATAAAGTATACAGGACTACAGTCTGTAATTATAGAAAAACAAATTGCTAGTGGAGGTGATGAAAAGGACAATGAGAGTAGAAAAACAAGGAGAAACACACACATACAGACAAACACACACAGAGACAGAAACGCACACAGACAGACAGAGAAACACAAACTTACCTGATGTAATGAAATAATATTGAGAGTCTCCAAAGATGCCCACTGTGCCAGGACCGAGAGTATCAGAAAGGATGTTGATCATGGAGAAAGCTCCACTTATTATCCCAAAGCCAAGTCCAGCCACTGCACGTACAAAACACACAGACAGACACATATCAGCTTACAACTGACCTCACGTACAGCTGGTGTTGTTTAAAATTTTTTTTTTATTTCTTTATTTGCCTGCTGGTTGTCAAAACATGGGGCTAATTTAAAAAAAACCTCTTGTTCTTTAAAATAATGCTCAATAACAGACTTGAAGATGAACATGAGGTTGAACACTACAGCTTGGAGACTGAATTTTAGAAATGTAACACACACACACACACATTATATATATATATATATATATATATATATATATATATATATATATATATATATATATATATATATATATATATATATTTTTTTTTTTTTTTTTTTTTTTTTTTAAATGGCGTTTTTACACCAGTACTATTTGTTCTGGATAAAACGTATTTTAAAAGCCGTGGGAGGAAAAAACGCTCCAAGTAAACAAATTCATCATCTGATCTGGACAAGGGAAGTGGACTACAGGTGTGAAAACGCCATTAAAAATCTATAGAACTGTGATGCACTGTGAATAGTGTTAGAATCAGCACCAATTATTTGCAGCACAGAGGCTACACAAAAACAACATTGTGATCTTTTGTTTGCTCAAATGTATCCAACATTGATTTTATTGGACTTATGAGCTACAATCGTGTGTGTCTGAAAAAGTGCTTTGGTGAAAACAGCTCATCTTACCATAAGCCATTTGCTGGACAGAAATGGGGGAGGTTTCCTCGTCGCTAATGGCTGCCAAACCTTCATTAGCTTTCCTGATGATGCAAGAGAGGTACAAACAGTGAGTCCCAATACAGACCTTTTTTTTTTTATCTTTAGTCTATTCTAGCTGCTCTATTCCAGAGCTCCTGCAAGGTCACAGCTAGACTGGGTGGAAAATAAAATTTGAACTGAAAGCTCTGCTGATATTAATGTGCTTTCCCCTTTATTTTTATAGCCTCCTCTGACCCACACTTACGTACAAACTCCATCCATCTCACTTCCACAAACAACCCATAACTCGGTCCAAAATTCTGTAGCTGCAAGGTACAACGTTTTTCTGGGTCTTTCTTTCAGGTACTTTTCAAGTGTTCCTCTGACTGATGCTCATACATTGCTTAAACTTAATAAGAGGACATATAAGTCACTTACAATATTTTCTCACATACGATCACATACAGTACTGTGCAAAAATGTTAAGAACCAGTGAATATAGTAGTTTTTCATTATGTTCATGAACACGTCTCCCAATATCCCCTTACAAATGTCTAGTACTATTTATATTTATAATCACATCAACATCTGGTTTGGTAAATCAGTTACTCGATAAGGTTGTTAAACCAGGTGAGATAATGATGGAATTGACACCTCCTAAAACCTCATAGTACTTTATGTACCACATGTTATATATTTTTTGTGTTTTCTTCTCTATATTCTGCTTTACAAAATATACAAGACGTTTGAGTGAGAATGGTGCAAAATAAAATTAAATACTAAAATATTCATCATATTATACAATTTGTGGCAATTTGTGTAACATGACCTAATATTTTAGAAACTAAAAGAACATTTAAACATTTTAAAATGTATTATAAATAACAATTCACTTCCAAAATTGGGATCTTTTCTTCCAGTCCAATTACACACAGATACGACAGTGAGCATTTATTATATTATATTAATTATACTCACTGGGCTTTTTCCATAGTTTGTCACCTTACAACCACAAACTTAAATGTATTTCATCAAGATTATATGTGATAAATTAACACAAAGCACCACATTATTGTGAGGTAGAATTAAAATAAAATGAAAATGTACTCAAATAAAAATCGGTAAAGTGTGATGAGCAAGTATTCAGCCCTTTTTACTTTGCACTGGATTTTATTTATGGCTTTCAACCAACTGCCTTCAGAAGTCACATAATTAGTGTCTAGCTGTGTATAATTTAGTCTCAGTATAAATACACCTGTTCTGTTAAGGCCTCAGTGGTTTGCACAAAGCTGGTAGAGACATACCCCAAAAGCTGTAATTGCAGTAAAAAGTTAATCTACTAAGTACTGATGTGGGGCGGAATTCTTTTGCACATCAGATTTGTATTTGATTTTGATTGAAGTTTTAAAACCATGTATAATTTTTGCTCTACTTCCCCAATTATGTGCTAATTTATAGTGCTAGTTTGTATATCACTGAAAATCTCAATACAATACATTTTTGTAATGTAAGTTTGTGGTTTTAAGGTGAAAATGTGAAAAAGCTTAAAAAGTATACATACTTTTGCAAGCCACTATCTATATGGAAATGTAAACATTAATGACAGGCTGTAAATAGGAAAGACTGATCTAACAGATATAAGCCCCTGTTTGAATAGAGGCTGGAAATTATTTACTATGAATCATGAAACAAAAAAGTGAGCAACTTAGACAGCATGCACAACACTTGTGTGGTCCTAATTTTGAAAAAATTCTTTACATGAACAACCTGACACGGTCACAACTGCATATACACCATCCACCCATCATCTCACACTCAGTTGTTCATTAACGGACACTTCCTGCAGTCGCTTCACTCGGTCAGCTGGTGAACACGAGACTAGTATCTGCTGTTTGCTGGGGAATGTTTAATATTCTGCACACACCCAGGACACAGTGTCTGATCCACATTACCCATGTGATATGTACAGTAGATGTGTGCATTTACCTAAGAAGCCTGTAGTAGGCGAATCTGAAAACTTCCTGAAGGAGAACTGAGAAAAACACCCCGAATATGAGCAGACCCGTCTGCACCTTTGTGTCTTCTGCATTGCTGGCCTTCATGGCAATGAACCAAACAAGAGACGACAGCAGGAGGGACAGGAGCCAGAAAAAAGCCCTGAAACACAAAGACAAGCAAACATACAAACCATGATTACCTGCATTGCACACAAAACTAACATTATTTATACATTTACTTGTGTAATTCTCTCTCAATCAACACCACACAGTCCATGGTGAGCAATAGTGTTTTATTAAAAGCGGTCAGAATTAGTATTCTTGATGGTAGGAATTGTGAACCTTATATAAATCTGGGACATTAACACACTAATAAACAAAATGGTAATCAGAAAAAAAAAATAATAATAATTCAAGCACAAATAGGTCTGGTGAGGTGGTGATGGCCCAAGGCAAAGCAACTCTGTCTTCAAGGCAAAATAAAATAACGTAATTAAAATTCTGGCAAAAATATAGATTTCAATTTTCCTAATAATCAGGGTGCCAGAGAAGGGCTTGTACGGACTAGCGGGAAATTAATAAAATACCTTCCAAGGCCTAAACAGCAAGGTTTGCCAATTCAAGATAGTCGCACTGATGACCTCACGCTCAGAATTTCTACATGTCTGTTTTCCCAACTCTAGACACCAGACCTGGACCAGAAGGAGCTTATCAATGATTTTTAAAACCAGAACCAGATGTGCTACATGAGAGACAGCACAAAAATGAGCACAGTGTTGATTTGGCAGGGCTAAAATTGGTGTCTCCAAGTAGTCCATTGTTGTCTTAATCCTAGTCCTTGAGGCACCCTGCCCTGCAAATTTCAGGGGTTTCCCATAGGCGTGTAGTTATGTTACTGACTCATAATACAATAAATGGACATGACCTCAATAATCAGTGCTTCACTGACAGGCTATCAGCTGTTCTGAATCTCCACCTTTGAACTTCAGAAGGAAGTAACATAAGTGTTCAGTTCCGAAATGTTATTACCTAAACTTTTAATAAATGACAACAGCAAGTTAGGGAAGACCTTGGCTGAGTCCAAAAGCCTGTAGAACACTACAGTAATACTTATACTGGAAAGGGTGGTGTATAATTCTGCCATGTGACTTATAACTAAAGTAGTATTCAAAACGGACAACACCAGTGAGGTAGCTATCTGCACAGACTCTAATGTGCCAGGGTAAACAGGCTTGTAACTGACTTTCTGATTAAAAAAAAATAAAAAGATTTAAACATTTAGCTAAAGGCCAAATATCAAAAAAGTAATTTTGCCCATTTTTGCTCAATCACATACATTAACTTGCCAGCTGTATATTTGTCTTGCTTTTCTAAAGAAAAGCAATTACAAAACTACAATTTAACAATATTTGAGGCATCCCTAGTATTATCACTGTAAACACTGTGTGTGCTGTGAGTATTATGTGTATACCACGTGTGTGCCATGTGTAAGTACCGTGTGTGTTCCTTGTGAATACTACATGTGTAGTAAGTGAGTGCTGTGTGTATCGCCTGCACACTGTGCTATGTGAGTACTATGTGAACAATGTGTGTACTGTGAGAGTACCATTTGTGCCACGAGTGCAATGTTTACTGTGAGAATTATTTGCGTGCCATATGAGTACTGTGTTCACTACGTGTGTACCATGTGTGCACTTTGTGTGGGCCATGAGTGCCTTGTGTAAGTACTGTATGTACTGTGTATTATGTGAGCAATGTGTGTCAGATGTGTGTACTGTGAGAGTACCATGAGAGTACTGTGTGTGCACTACGTGAGTACTATTTGAGTGCTGTGTGTGTACCGTCAGAACTGTGTGTGCGCACTACGTGAGTACTATGTGAGCAATGTGTGTGTACTGTATGTGTACTGTGAGAGTAACGTGTGCACTTTGTGTGTGCCATAGGAGTGCCAAATGTAAGTACTGTGTGTGTACCGTGAGAGTACCGTATGAGGACTGTGTGCGCCACGTGAATGCAATGTGTCCTGTGAGTACTATTTGAGTGCCATGTGTGTACTATATGAGTACTATGTGAGCAATATTTGTACTGTTAGAATGCCATATGTGCATTCAGTGTGTGTCATATGAGTGTCATGTGAGCAAAATGTGTGTACTGTAAGAGTACAACGTAAGTACTACGTGTGTGCCATGTGAGTACCATGGGATTATTATGCAAGTACTATGTGAACACTAGTGTGTACTGAGAGTACTATATGTGTACTATGTGAACCCTAGTGTGTACTGAGAGTACTATATGTGCACTGTGAACACTAGTGTGTACTGAGAGTACTATATGTGTACTATGTGAACACTAGTGTGTACTGAGAGTACTATATGTGCACTGTGAACACTAGTGTGTACTGAGAGTACTATATGTGTACTATGTGAACACTAGTGTGTACTGAGAGTACTATATGTGTACTATGTGAACACTAGTGTGTATTGAGAGTACTATATGTGTACTATGTGAACACTAGTGTGTACTGAGAGTACTATATGTGCACTGTGAACACTAGTGTGTACTGGGAGTACTATATGTGTACTATGTGAACACTAGTGTGTACTGAGAGTACTATATGTGTACTATGTGAACACTAGTGTGTACTGAGAGTACAATATGTGTACTATGTGAACACTAGTGTGTACTGAGAGTACTATATGTGTACTATGTGAACACTAGTGTGTACTGAGAGTACTATATGTGTACTATGTGAACACTAGTGTGTACTGAGAGTACTATATGTGTACTATGTGAACACTAGTGTGTACTGAGAGTACTATATGTGCACTATGTGAACACTAGTGTGTACTGAGAGTACTATATGTGTACTATGTGAGCACTACAGCGTGTGAGTGCAGTCAGAGCTCCAGCAGCATTGTTTGGGTTGACACTGCTGCCACCTGAGGATCTTATTCAGCAGGAACCAGTGAGCTGAGGCTGATCAGGTGATCTGTCTGTGGACTCGAGTACTCACCCTGCGATGAGGATGATGACTCTGAGCGGATCTCTGGCGATGGTGAAGATGAAGAGGGAGAACGCAGGGCCAAACGCTATGAAAGCGCAGCCGAAGAACACAGCGGCGGTCATGCTGGCCAAACTTCAGCTGCTAGCTACTACACCCAGCCGGGCGAAACTGAGGGCTTAAACACGGAAAAAAACACACACTAGTTCCGAACTGAATGCGACCACACGAAGCCAAGCTAACACGCTGCACTTTAAATAATCTACAGCAGCCTCAGAGCCTCTTATAAACCTCCCAGCATCGCTACAAACTGTTCCTCCTCACCGGCTACTGTTCACCACAAAGCCCCACAACCAGCGCCCTAACCCGGGCTAGCTCCCCAACCAACACCCGCGAGTCCCAGCGACCGCTACTGCCTTCAGTCTTCAGATTAATTCACACCCGAAACCACCAGCTTCAACCCCTTATACAGTCCTCCCGCTCCCGTCTTTTCATTTTCAATCTCCAGACCACAGTTCTCCTTTTTCTCAATAGAAAAGCATGGGGCTTTTGTTTGTTTCAAACCCTACGCTTGTGTTTCCGGGTGTACGGTGCCAGCTACGGGGGCGCGTCTCAATAGCTCACCGCATGCCCCCTTCTTCCTAGATAGTGCACTAAATGAAGTCAGCTAGTTAGTTACAGAGGGCGTGTTTCAAATCGACAAAATGCTCACTTTGTAGCAGAAGTACAAGTGTACAATTGTATTGACATTCATTACTTTAAAACACTTCTGTAAAATTTGAAGAAAAAAAAAAGTATTAACTCAAGCTCTTTACTCAAATAAAAACACTGTAATAGCCCTACTTAGAATTTAAAAGTAAAAAAAGTAATGTAAGCTGCAAAAAAAAATCTAATTAAAAAGACAAAAGCTTAAATTATTTCTTACAGTTGTAGCTGTAGATCCCCTAGTACTTGCTAATACCCAGGTTTTTGTCATTAAGCAAGAAGGCAGAAGCACTCATGAAAAACACAACAAATTGTGTCAGCTGATTTAAGTTTTAGTTTTTCCTCAAATAATAATATAATAATAATAATAAAAAGAAGAAGAAGAAGAATAAAAGATAGTCAAACTTAATAACTAGTTTCACAAATGCTCAACTAGTTAGCCAGCTAGGTAACCATCTGTAAGGAAATTTAGTGAGAGTCAGCTAGAGCAGGGGTCACCAACCTTTTTGAACCTGAGAGCTACTTCTTGGGTACCAATTAATGCGAAGGGCAACCAGTTTGATACACACTCGTGAAATTACAAATTTTCTCAATTTACCTTTAATTATATGTTATTATTAATAATTAATGACATTCATCTATGTGAAGACACAGATATCAATAGGCAACACTATTATTATAAATCTCTGCAAGTGTTTACATTTTATATTATATTTTAATATAATATTACATATTATATTACATTATATTGTATAATAATATATAAACTATAGGCTATCTCTAAGCTAATATTAATGTAATATAATCTAAAATTACATCAATGCAACTGTGATTAAAAAAAAAAAAGAATAGCAACAAAAATGCTATTTTTAGACCAGGCCTGCGGGCTACTCATAAGGTCCTTGCGGGCTACCTGGTGCCCGCGGGCACCATGTTGGTGACCCCTGAGCTAGAGACTATCAACCGTATTCTTCACATTTCGCAGTTTAGTTAAACTCACCTAGCTAACAGAGTAAAAGATTAACGATGGTTTTAAAGCCACATTTCTTCTAGTTAGCCTCGTTAGCAGTGATGTCAGTAACGCGTTACTTAGTAACGCGTTACTCTAATCTGACTTTTTTTTTCAGTAACGAGTAATCTAACACGTTACTATTTCCAATGCAGTAATCAGATTAAAATTACTTATCCAAGTCACTGTGCGTTACTCTCTCTCTCTCTCCACCTCACACACAAAAACACACACACCGCGTTCCCTGGAACTGTGGACTATGCTGATCTGTTCACCTGAGTGAGGTCCAGCCTCCAAAACTGAAGGATTCTAAGACGTAAGCTGCTCCTCAGGTTTTTTAATACAACAGGATTCCTTGCTTTTCCAAAAGCAGATCTTGAAGGACTGTAGACTGAACGTGTGTTTTTGGTCATGCCTTCTTTGCCGAGTATTAAATAATTATTATAACATTCTGATTTGGGCCGTTATCACACCTGCACTTTTAGTTAACTTTTAGTTAAGTTGCACTCTTGGTGCAATTCATTTGAGCAGATATGAATAGAGAAATCACACTCGAAGCAAAACACCTGCTGCGAGAACTTTCTTGCTTCCATCCCAGATAGGTCTATCCAAAAGACCAGAAAGTGGAGAGAATATTACGTTTATTAATGGACAAACTCTAACTCTAGGTGTGAAAACCCCCTAAATCAATCACAGTCTAAAAAAATCTGCATGATGAAAATATTCCTTTCAATTGTACAGGAAGTCACCAAGTGCATTTTATGATAATAGGATGGATTTAAAGGTTTTAGTTTTGCAGTTTTTTTTTTTTGCCACTGATGTATTTTACTGCGCATTTGCCTTGGTCAGGTGAGCTAGTAATGTTGTATTTCTTATAGATTTTTCTGTTAATTAATGTAGGAATTGAACTTTTCATTTCTTTTCTTGTCATTTTCTGAGTTTAGATCATGTTTTATCTTGATGGCTGAGGTATCAAACCTTCTCCCATTGGAGAAACTCACTTTTGAAATCCACAATAGACACAAAGAATTCTGTAAAATTCTGTACGATCAAGTTAAGAGCACCCTAGATAAGAGCACCTAAATGCTTTACAGTGTATTTTGGTTTGTTTAACACTTTAAAGTTACTACATGATGTAGGGTAATTTACCACAGCATGACTTAGATAAAACTCGGATGTGAGAAATCCCAGAACATGAAATGGTGACCAATGAGTCAGAGCTTAGAATTTAAAATATATTAAAGTTTACTGGAAAAATTGTTTCAGCATTACAGATATATATTAGAAAAGAGTAAAAGTACAGCAACGAGTCAACACATAGTGTAATAAAATCTCGATAGATCAACACATTCACAACCCAGAGCGAGAGAGAGAGAGAAACTAAAGCCAGTCGAGGGACAGAGAAAACTCCTCAGACTTCATCCAAGCAGTTATACATTTATGCAAATGACATGTGATTGGACAGAACTTATCAATATGATTACGTCAGGAGAGTCCAGTTAACAGTTTGTTGTCCAGTTCCAATGACGTGATCAGCTCCAGCCTGTCTGAGCAACAAGTTCTTATCATGGTGTTGTTCAGCTCTGTGTCCTTCATGAACACAGCAGACAGTCCTTGTGTTCCAAAGTCTGTAAGAAGATGAAACGGAGGAAAAGAGTGGATGGAAAGATCTTCTGGCCTGTGTATGACTTTACGCCGTGTAGAACAGGCATGCGCTGACTATCTGAGGAGAGGTTCCCAGCACTTCACTCAGATAGCTTGTTGTCTCCTAGTTCATATGCACTGGT
This sequence comes from Astyanax mexicanus, assembly GCF_023375975.1. NCBI lineage: Eukaryota > Metazoa > Chordata > Actinopteri > Characiformes > Acestrorhamphidae > Astyanax > Astyanax mexicanus. Next base: position 25,772,594 of record NC_064427.1, on the reverse strand, counting down.
CCCAGAACAGCAGAACAGCAGTGAAGCTTCTCTGCCACTCAGGGTCACGTTCTCCTCACAGCTCTCACTGTTGATGAAAACACTCTGACCTTCCTGATTCTTGAAAAAGTACAAACAACCTCCAAAGCCTTGTCATTGTGACAGTTAAAAAGAGAGCAATGTTCATAAGGTTATTAAGTGAATTATAAAGTGAACAGTAAAAATAATAACTGTATATATAAATGTATAAAACATTTAAGAATAAGAGTGTGAAGGTGTGGTTATCTCCAATCACACCCTTCACTACAATTTACAAATTACATCTTGGTCAGAATGCTGCAGCTATAGTTCTAACTCACACAAAAAAAAGAGAGAAGATTATTTAGATTGGATTTTAATATTCATTTAGTGTAAAAAGTGTAAAAATCTCTTAATGGCTTACCATCTAAGTATATATCAGGACTCCTGACAGATCGACAATTCCAGCTCGTTTGTTGAGAACATTTAGCGTTGCCTTCTGTATTTATGCACCAAAGATTTGTAACTCTCTATCAGTTTATATCCATCAGGGATCACCTATTTCTTCCTTTGCACATCTAAAAACTTATTTGTGCACTTCAGATTTATCTTAGTTTTATTTATTTTAAATTGTTTGTTATGCGCCAAAATTCTTAATATGTCTGCTTTACTTCAGACCATCTGTAGACGAACAATCCTCAACTTTAAACATACCCAGAAATTCTTAAAGCATCATTCAGAATATTTAGTCTGATTAGTGCTGTTATTTGAGGGCAAACACACAAATAGCATAAAACACCCCTTTTTTATTTCAGTTATTAAGTAGAGAGTTCAGTTCCTCCAAAAACTCTGATGAGTATGATGCAGTCAGTGCATTTCCTCTATATACTATGTAAACTTATTTTCCGTCTGTTAACCTGAGTCTAAAAACATTTTGCTGATGTTAGAATTTAAATGTGTGTGGAGTTGTGTCCACAAGCTGTTGTAGGGATGGTTCACCTAAGTTTAGGCTAACTAGTTTCTATGGCAGTGATTTTGAAGCTATGAGCTACAGTGGTCCTGTTAGAAGTCATTGGCCTAATATTTATTTTTCTTGTTCAGTTCCAATATATATTTTTGCAAACTGTAAATTAATTGCAAAAATAAAACATATTTAAGTTGTGGATTGGTTTGGCATAGTCGCAAGACTGACAAAGTTAGCTGGTGGTTTAGCAAGCTAGTTATTATATATATATATATATATATATATATATATATATATATATATATATATATATATATATACAGTTGTGGTCAAAAGTTTACATACACTTCTAAAAAAACATAATGTTATGGCTGTCTTGAGTTTTCAATAAGTTCTACAACTCTTATTTTTCTGTGATAGAGTGATCGGAACACATACATGTTTGTCACAAAAAACAGTCATAAAATTTGGTTCTTTCATAAATTTATTATGGGTCTGCTGAAAATGTCACCAAATCTGCTGGGTCAAAAATATACATACAGCAACAAAATTTGTCAATTTTGGTGATGTAGCGAGTTGTGTCAATCAAATTAGCTTCATGTCATGGCCTCTTCACTTCTTGTAAGTGATTCTGATTGACTACAGCTGTTGAATTCTCATGAGCCCATTTAAATAGGGCTCATTTGACCCAGTGATTAGACTCAGCTACAAAAGCTACAATGGGAAAGTCAAAGGAACTCAGTGTGGATCTGAAAAAGCGAATTATTGACTTGAACAAGTCAGGGAAGTCACTTGGAGCCATTTCAAAGCAGCTACAGGTCCCAAGAGCAACTGTGCAGACAATTATACGCAAGTATAAAGTGCATGGAACAGTTGTGTCACTGCCACGATCAGGAAGAAAACGCAAGCTATCACATGCTGCCGAGAGGAGATTGGTCAGGATGGTCAAGAGTCAACCAAGAATCACCAAGAAGCAGGTCTGCAAGGATTTGGAAGCTGATGGAACACAGGTGTCAGTCTCCACAGTCAAGCGTGTTTTACATCGCCATGGACTGAGAGGCTGCCGTGCAAGAAAGAAGCCCTTGCTCCAGAAAAGGCACCTTAAGACTCGGCTGAAGTTTGCTGCTGATCACATGGACAAAGATAAAACCTTCTGGAGGAAAGTTCTCTGGTCAGACGAAACAAAAATTGAGCTGTTTGGCCACAACACCCAGCAATATGTTTGGAGGAGAAAAGGTGAGGCCTTTAATCCCAGGAACACCATGCCTACTGTCAAGCATGGTGGTGGTAGTATTATGCTCTGGGGATGTTTTGCTGCCAGTGGAACTGGTTCTTTGCAGAAAGTAAATGGGATAATGAAGAAGGAGGATTACCTCCAAATTCTGCAGGAAAACTTAAAACCATCAGCCCGAAGGTTGGGTCTTGGGCGCAGTTGGGTGTTCCAACAAGACAATGACCCAAAACACACATCAAAAGTGGTAAAGGAATGGCTAAACCAGGCTAGAATTAAGGTTTTAGAATGGCCTTCCCAAAGTCCTGACTTAAACCCCATTGAGAACATGTGGACAGTGCTAAAGAAACGGGTTCATGCAAGAAAACCATCACATTTAGCTGAACTGCACCAATTCTGTCAAGAAGAGTGGTCAAACATTCGACCTGAAGCTTGCCAGGAGCTTGTGGATGGCTACCAAAAGCGCCTAGTTGCCGTGAAAATGGCCAAGGGACATGTAACCAAATACTAATGTTGCTGTATGTATATTTTTGACCCAGCAGATTTGGTGACATTTTCAGCAGACCCATAATAAATTTATGAAAGAACCAAATTTTATGACTGTTTTTTGTGACAAACATGTATGTGTTCCGATCACTCTATCACAGAAAAATAAGAGTTGTAGAACTTATTGAAAACTCAAGACAGCCATAACATTATGTTTTTTTACAAGTGTATGTAAACTTTTGACCACAACTGTATATATATATATATATATATATATATATTTAATTAATTTAGCATTAATATTAAGAGAAAATTAATTAATACATGCTAATTAATGCTAATTAATTAATAGCATTAATACTAAGAGAAAGATTTCTATCTTACCGTATTTTTATGAAAGCTTTTGGAGCAAACAAAGATCTTTTTGTAGTTGATAGTCTACATTGATGTATTTAATAAGATTTTAAATGGTTGATTTTTATTTAAGCAAGCATGCTTGGTTACTTTAGCTAGTTACAGCTACATCTAAGTTTATATGTATTAATTTTGTCAAAAGCCAGTAAACAACTTCCCTTACATAAGCCTTAGCGGAGATGATTGTTGTTGAAATGTTTTATACAAATCATAGTCATTAGACAACATAAATTACATAATATAAACCTAAAATAACTTTTCAGTAAAAATTGAGGGCCAATGTGTGATAGGCCTCTAATGTATTAATCTGCCCAGCAACCATGTTTGGCTACTGTTTACAATGAAATTAAAGATTCTTTTTTTTATATACTTTTTTTTTTTCTTAAAAAGAAAGGTAAGACAGTCATAATTTGAGTCACCACCAGATTTAAAGTTTAACCAAACATTTTCTACATGAGGCATAAACATCAAAAATTAAATAAAATCACTCCTTTTAATGAAAAAAAAAGTAAACAGGCATAAAAATAAAAAATCTGGTCTCACGTCTCTGTTGCTGGCTCAGGCTGAGGGGTGGATCCACTGGGCTGATTGGCTGCGGGGGGATGGGTGGTGGTGGTGGTTGAGCAGATGCTGTCTGAAGCGGTCTCTGATCTGATCTGAAACCAGTTTCCTGGACCAGTGCTGTAACATTTCAATCACAGCAGGTCCGGTAAAGACGCAGTCCAGCCATCGACCGACAGCTGGACCAAACACGGTCTCTCATCTGAGACTCTCCTCATGAAGTGCTCTGGTTCAGATGATGTTCACAGTACTGTTGCAGAGTACCCTGTCTCTGAGGGTCAAAACTCCTGTGATGAGCACCACCCCCGCCTTCTCAAAAAGCCCAGAAAACAGCACTGAGCAACATTCAATCAAAAAGAGAAAATCCCCCCAAAAAGAACTTAAAAAAAATAATAATAAAGTAAATAAATAAATAATAATAAAAAAAAATAAAAAATCCTGAAAGGAATTCTATAATATTGTTAAAAATTGTTCAGCCTCATGAAATAACTAAAACAAAAATTATTTCCAGCCAAACAATGCTTGATATTCCTAAACTTTATAAACATTATCATTATATTGTTGTGCTCTGATAGGGACTCAAAATATAGCCAAGAATATGCAAGCAAGTTCTTCATTGCCAGAATAGAAAATATATGGAAAGCAAAACAGAAAGCTCCATTTTTTTAAAAGACATCTGTTGTATCCTTGTTTTAAAAAAAAAAAGTCAGAAAGAGAGACCCAATTCACTGCAGCTTGTAATAGATCCAACACTGAGTTTGTCAAATTACACCATTCCAAAGAAAAAAAAAGATCTGCCCTTACTGGTTTCTAAAATCTACTATCCTCATTAAGAGAATCAAAAGATCAGCAAAGACTGAGATACACGAGAACCACTAGAGAAATTAGATATGTGTATTCTTTAAATCTCATTCAGCTGAGACTGAGCTGAAACCAGTCTCAATAAGAAAAGAATAAGAATAGAAAAGGACTAAACCACATGAAGACAGAAGCTGTGTTCAGAATGGCTCACTCATTAACTCTTTCACTATGTAGCATTTTCTATTTACTGAACTGATTATGGAACAACCAAACAATAAACCATGTTTGTCCTGCTCTGAGGACGTCTGACACAACAGCATTACATTATAGTATATTTTGGAATTTCTAAATTTTGGGATGCATTAGGTTATTTCATAGTGAACTATATAGGGAATAGAATGTACTGCTGGGGTTTTAAACAGTACTGCAAAAATAGTTTACACACTATATAGTGCACTATTTCTGGAATAGGGAGCGATTCTGACACAGCCACACACACATTATATTCATCATTAGATTCGCTTATAGAATATCAGTTAGACAAATGTTAGAAACATACACACTTACACACACTTACACACGCACAGACACGCACACACACACACACCAAATGTGATAGCAGAGAAGAGATGTCTCGCAGAAGTGAGATCTCTCTCACTGCTTCATTCAACACACACAGAAACACACAAACACACACACTGTCTCAAAAGCCTGGAATCTGTTCTCATCTCTTTACCTGTTATAATCAGGGAAGACTTTCACATTGTGGACATTTGTACATAACTCATCACTACTTATTAAACATGAAGCAGTCTCACATATTCACTAAACTGCCATCCTCAGAATTCTACAGCATAATGAAGCATGTTACATTGAACAGTACCAGCATGGCTTCAATATTCTGCCTTCAGCTGCTGATATTTGAATATATATATATATATATATATATATATATATATATATATATATATATATATATATATATATATATATATATATATATATATATATATATATATATAGCGTTTTTATGCTAAAGATTCCAAACTTTTAAACAGCACTACATAAACACACACACACACACATATATGTTCCATTCTAGAACTGCAGGTTCATCACAGCATCTCAAGGTATAGCAAGGTTTCATTCATGGTCAACTCTATTATTGTTTACCTGTTTAACTCCTTAACAGGCCAGGATTTTTGACATTACACCACTAAATCTTGAGGATTTCTATTCAAGAATTACATAAGCTTTCATGTTTGATGAGGAACATTACTGAAAAGCATAGTTGCAATTGTAATAGAAAATATATATATATATAAAAAAATGTTTAAGTAAATCTGATAATGTCAAAATATAATGAATAAAATCATAAAATTGGCTCTTTCCTGAACTTATTAATATTTTCCTGAATACAAATTAAACAGTTTATGTCCTCCAAAGCTTTAGTTTTGTTAGGTTTATCTAGTTTTTACGTCTATTTTCAAACCTGCAGAATTTGGTTTGATTCCTGTTACTGATCTGGATTTATTAAGTGAAGTAGAGAGCAAACAAGCAGCTTCTCCAAAGCCCTCAAGCCTTTCAGAATGTAATTAAGTTATTTTACTGCAAAGAAAAAGGGTTTTGTATCACCTACACCAGTAGCCCGTATATGGGACAAGGCATTTTAAGGGGTAAAACCATTAACAGAGTTAACATTTTGTATCATTTTGTACAACTTAGGCACGTCTAAAACCAGAATCAGTGCTGCCAACTTCTTTTCATTTGATTGTATTTCATATACATGTGTGTATTTTAAATAATTCTCTAGATTGGTCTAAAAGAAACCTAGTGATGTGGTCCTAAAGTTGGCAAAACTGAGCTGAATCTCTCAAAATATATGTTTCAAAATTGTATAAAGAAATTTAGCCATCATCACAAAAATAAATCTAGCCAAAAATTAAAATTCCATCACCACCTTTAGGATATATAGGATGATAAAATATTAAGATGTATATATTTTTTCAAACATTTTATAGAAATTACTGAGGCAACTCACCACCTCTCACAGGTTTCCGGAGAGAAGAAATGGTGTCGGTCCAAAACTGATTTAATAATGATTGCAATGTACCTCAGTTCCAGAATTAAACCCACACACACACAGCCTCCATACAGACAGGACACACACACAGACTCTCTTGCTCAGATCAACAGGTCTTCTGTAATGCTGAAAATCTTCTTTATACATTAATTTTACCAAAGAATCGATAGAACTGGGATTAAAACGACCATAGACACAAAGACCACAACTACCATGACCAAGTGAAGAATCCTTTTCTGCAACTGTGTTTACTTTACTTTCCCTTACATAGCCTCACACTACCTCACACTGCCTCACACTACCTAATCTAATCTATATTTGGCGCCATATATAATATTTGCTATATTTCTCTACCTCATCTGATAGTAAGATCTCATCCTCTGCTAATCTGCTGTGGTGGTGCACCACCTTTGAACACTTGGGAGATAAGGATCACGCAAGACGAAAAAACGTCGCGACTACGACAATATTGGTATACACTACTCTTATAGCCAGGTTCTGTGGTCGAGATACTGTTCCAGGACCCCCGAACTATAAGGTACGAGCTCTAAGCTCCGTTTGGACCGGTACCGTTCCAGGACCAAACCACCAACTGCCACACAAACCACCTTTATGGCCGGTTTCTGGGACCGGTACTGTTCCAGGACCCCCGAACCATAAGGCAAACAGGCAAAAAAGCCCCCCCTGGTCCGGTACTGTTCCAGGACCAGGGCATCATCTCGCAAGTCACCTTAACCACCAGTGCCAGCCCTTTTGATATTACTCAATTAAATGCAACCTACCTTACACAGTAGTTGGTCATGACAGTATAGAAGGTCCATAAATTACAGGCCCAAAGCAGCATCATTCTTTTTTTTTTTTCATCACAACCGGGCGGAAACACCAAAAGCTGTAACGTAATTTACCACAGCATGACTTAGATAAAACTAGGATGTGAGAAATCCCAGAACATGAAATGGTGACCAATGAGTCAGAGCTTAGAATTTAAAATATATTAAAGTTTAATAGTTTAATAGTTTCAGCATTACAGATATATATTAGAAAAGAGTAAAAGTACAGCAACGAGTCAACACATAGTGTAATAAAATCTCGATAGATCAACACATTCACAACCCAGAGCGAGAGAGAGAGAGAGAGAGAGAGAGAGAGAGAGAGAAACTAAAGCCAGTCGAGGGACAGAGAGAACTCCTCAGACTTCATCCAAGCAGTTATACATTTATGCAAATGACATGTAATTGGACAGAACTTATCAATATGATTACATCAGCAGAGTCCAGTTAACAGTTTGTTGTCCAGTTCCAATGACATGATCAGCTCCAGCCTGTCTGAGCAACAAGTTCTTATCATGGTGTTGTTCAGTTCTGTGTCCTTCATGAACACAGCAGACAGTCCTTGTGTTCCAAACAATCCTTAAGTGTCCTAAAGTCTGTGAGAAGATGAAACAGAGGAAAAGAGTGGATGGAAAGATCTTCTGGCCTGTGTATGACTTTACGCCATGTAGAACAGGCATGCGCTGACTATCTGAGGAGAGGTTCCCAGCACTTCACTCAGATAGCTTGTTGTCTCCTACAAGGACGGATTAAGGATAGTCTGGGCCCCTGGGCAAAGAGTTGCACAGGGCCCCCCCCCCGCCCCCATGCGCACCTCCCCTCCCCAAAAAACATAAATAAAGTAATACATTAAACAACCAGTCAATAACTAACCCTAACTCAAGAGTCTATTTTAAATATGTTTCTTTCTACTCTTCTTTCTTGCAAAGTCATCCACGAATTCATCAAAATTAAGCTGTCTGACCAAATCTGATTCAATGGCCAGAATTGACAGTGAGTTCAGGTGGTTTTGGCGCATCCTAATCCTGAGTTCTTCTTAATACGAGCCACTTTGGAGAATGAACGCTCCCCTTCACAATTTGTGATAGGCACAGTCAAAAAAAGTGCTATGTAGACATTTGGAAAGGTTGACTGTAAATTCAAATTTATCATGCTTTTGAGCATTTTACTAGGATGTTTTTCTTTTTCTGTTATGAATGATTTGTATTGTATCAATTCATCCGCCAGGCTCATGATCTGAAGGATATGCTGCAGCGAGTGAGTTAGCCTTTAAAGTGAGCTCACTGTTGGACATATTGTCAGGCGTGAAAAGAACATCAAATAGCTCAGTTAAGTGTGTGTATGCATTCAAACGGTGGTTGAGACAGGACACAAGTTTGTCAATGACAACATTGAAAGTTTCAATCCGAAACTTGTCCTTTCTGTTAAATGCTACACCTGGCTCTGCACTATCATCAGACATAATTTTGCGCTTCTTTGTACGCTGGAGGTCATGCCTGTACTCTTGGGAGACAGCAGTGGTGACATTTAAAGCTGCCCCTTCAAACACCTCAAAGTTATCTCTCTGTGCTGCCACAAAGTCTCGTAAAGACAAGAGAAGTTGTGTAGCTGTACATATGTCAATATCATGCTTCTGCAGCTGCAGGCTTGAGGCTTGGAACCTCTGTAGTATTGTGTCCCAGAAGTATGCCATGAAGGCCATCTCCAACGTGTCCAATTTGTCACAGAGTGCAGAGGCTTCACTTCGAGTTACACATTTCTCCTCCATATCTTTAGAGATATCATTCAATGCCTCTCTCAGTTGTGCATAATATTTCCAAAGAGTCTTAGTTGACTCAGCTTGTGCGCTCCATCGAGTACCTGACAGTGATTTCAGTGTGAGTTTGATATCAGTATCACGGAAAACCTTTCCCCACCTGTGTGTAGATGATGCACAAAATGTGTACATTGCCTGTACAAAGTCAAGAAAACTCCATTGGACTCCATTGTACTTTCCCGACATGTTACTTGCATTATCATATGACTGGCCCCTACAGTTGGATAAGTCTAGGCCCAGATTCTCCACCATAGCAATGACACACTCTGCCAAACTGTCCCCACTATGGTTTTCAATAGGCTCAAAAGCTAGAAAACGCTCAACTACATGTCCGTCATTATTAACAAACCTGAAAACAAAAGTAAGTTGGTCCACATGAGCAAGGTCTGGAGTGGATCAACTATAACAGAGAAGTATTTTGATTCTTTGATCTCATTAACAATTACCTGCTTTGTTCTCTGTCCCATCAAATGGATAAATTCTTCACACACTGTTGATGATAAGTAGGACACAGAACCTTTTCCCTTACCTCCAAACCTTTGGAGGTGCTCAGCTAGGAATGGGTCAAATTTGGATAAGAGTTCTATGATGCCCAAAAAATTACCATTGTGGGCTGATCCTAATAGCTCATCATCTCCCCTGAAAGCAAGTCCCCTCTCCCCCAAAAACTGGATGACTGCAACAATTCTTTTCAAAACGTCCCGCCAGTATTGTCTTTCTGCATCAATTTGTTTGACAATATCAGAATCAATTGTTGCTGTGCCTCTGGAGCGATTATATAATGCTAGCATGCAAGCCCTATGCTCCACACTCCCCTCATGCTCACCAATCCGCTCTGAATGTTTCCAGTCAGAAAATCCATGAACAAAAGTATTGTGCTTACTGGAAAACAGTTTGCAAGCAAAACAATACACACAGCCAGTTGAAGGAGAGTAAAGTAGCCACTGCCTAGTCACAGTTTGCCCGTTGGGTAGAGAGCAACTGAGTAGAGCATTTGTAAAGCTCCTACTGGTACCCCCAATGCCTCTATCCCTGACTGAGGCTGGGTACTTAGCACTTCTGTTTTGAAATGCAGTTTCTCCTCTACTAACAAGAATCGACTTGGCTTGGTTGGTAATGGTACTGGGCCATAAAGCAGGGTCGTTGACCGTTTCACACCAGGAGTTGGGGTCCTTGCCCTCCTCATTTGAAAAACGACACTCACACGATGCAGCTGGCTGGTCTGATTGTGGGTCTGACACACCTGCAACTTTCCTTTCATGGTCTTTCTGCTGCTGGTCTGTGGTAGCCTGCCAGGGCTGGCGTTCCTGCTCTGCACCTGACTGGGTCTGCAAAGGTACATAGTCACTGACAGGTGACACTAAGCCAGTGGTGATCACATCTTCATTGCTAGAACTCTGATCACTGCTAACATTAGCATTACTTGTCTCACTCATATTGAGCGGTTTCTCAAAGAAGTTTGAGATCAAAGGTACGCTTTTCAGGAAATCTGCCTGATTTGCTTCCTTAATCTTTTTTGCTTTTCTTTTTGAGGCACTTTTTGTTTGGGATCCATGTTATTAATGGCAAGTGTTTCTTAAGATGCAAATATAGAAGCTTGTCTTGCAAATTCCTATTCCTATCCAATACTTACTATGTTGTTTCTATGCTGTATGTTCAGGAAAAAATACAATCACAAAATTTTAGAACCAGATACAATATGTAATAAAAAAAGGCTGACCTATAACTATTTAGCTATAAATTGTTGTTATTGTAAATGTATTGTATGTATGTACTATTATAAAGCTTACACTTCTACTATTATCAATAATGTAATATGCAAATAACAATAAGCTTTTAAAAAAGCTGTGAGTTGCTAGTTAACAACGTTACACTAGCCTTGAAAAAGGCTGTGAACCTTTCAAAGTTTAATATAGTAAATATAGTAATGTAATATTATATCATGTAATATAATATAATATAATATAATATAATATAATATAATATATAAGCCTTTGAAAAGACTATGAAAATAATGTAACAGAATATATGCAATATAGTATAGTATAATATATATATTATATTATAAAATAATATAATGCAGTATAAAGGGCAATGAGCCTTTAAAAAGGCTGTTGGTTGCTGATCAGGTAATAGCAAAGTAAAAGTTGTAGTAAAAGCACAGAGCAAGTTTGCAAGCTGAACTGTCTGAATGTGAGGAGTTTTGATACTGGCAGGGGGTTTTATATAGATCTTGCATATTCACTTGGAAGTTCTCGCAACACCTGATTGGCTCAGGAATTAAGGCAATGTAACAATTTTTCACCACTGAGTGAGAGGGTGGGGGAGGGGCAGCCTTGCCCCTCTCTCTCTCTCTCTCTCACACACACACAAAACAGCATTTTTGTAGTAGATAGTCTACTACAAAAATGCTGTTTTGTGTGTGTGTGTGTGTGTGAGAGAGAGAGAGAGGCATGGAGAGGGACACAGGGGGAAGGTTTTAAGTATATTAAAAATGCTGTGTTAATGAGATTAAATCAAGTTTAATTATTGTCAAGACCCCTTCACACTGCCTTGAAACATGTCAAGTCATGTCAAACTGTCATTGAATAGTCATTGAATAACAAGCTGAATAAAATATGTTTTCCAATAAATAATCCTCAAACAAAATATCAGGGTTACACGCATACGCAGCCACAGCTACTACAACAAAACCACTTGCTGTTTCATCATCACCAAACCAAAATTGTGCTACTCAGTAAAATTAGCTTGCAGTTCTGTTGTATGAAAAGGCACTTTTCCTTTCATGCATTCCTTCAGAACTAGAGTGACCACTGGTCTCTTTACTGTTGTTTATTAAAGGGGAAACATGAAACTAGTCAAATGGCTTGTTGTTTTCACATAAGTGAAATCACACCCTTGGCCAAATTCACTCAATTTAATCGGTGTCAAAGATAGCATTCATCAGACAAGCAATTTTGTCTTAAATTTAAATAATTGCAAAATTGCTAAATTAATTTGTGTCTCTGCGCTTAAGAGAAAGTGAACATAATCATTTTGAAACAATACAAATTCAGAAACATTAACTAAGGGCCTGAATTTGTAGTTCCCTAGAAAGTCAAGGAGCCATGGTAAACGACTTCTATGGAAGTCAAGGGCCCCATAGCAGGGACCCTCGTGATCAAGGGCCCTCTAATGGTATGCCCTGCTCTTCTCTAGGGCCCCCTGGTAGGGGCTCTCATAACCAGGGCCCTCTAAAAATATGCCCCCCTCTTTCCTAGGACCCCTAATAGCCCGAAGTCGAAGTCAGAGCAGTGCCACAACGCCTCATCCATTTTCCTAAGGGGCCCAAAAGCATGGCTAGGGCCCCCAAAAGCATGGCTAGGGGCCCCAAAAGCATGGCTAGGGCCCCCAAGAGGCCCTGGGGTCAAATCCCTAATAGTCAGAGGATCCTTAAAATGGAGGGCCCTCGGAAATAAAAATATATTGTACCTCTGGGTCCCAGAGGTCCCTGACCTCAAGGGCCCCTGGGCGCTGGCCCCACTGGCCCAGTCAGTAATCCAGCCATGGTTTCCTAGTTCATATGCACTGGTCCCAGAACAGCAGAACAGCAGTGAAGCTTCTCTGCCACTCAGGGTCACGTTCTCCTCACAGCTCTTACTGTTGATGAAAACACTCTGATCTTCCTGATTCTTGAAAAAGTACAAACAACCTCCAAAGCCTTGTCATTGTGACAGTTAAAAAGAGAGCAATGTTCATAAGGTTTTTAAGTGAATTATTAAGTGAACAGTAAAAATAATAATTGTATATATAAATGTATAAAACATTTAAGAATAAGAGTGTGAAGGTGTGGTTATCTCCAATCACACCCTTCAATGATTTCTTATGTGTTCCTTCATAGTCTGGATAATGTAGGGGGAAAAAAATAAAAGAAAACTTTGTCCAAACTTTTGACTGGTAGTCTAGATACCAACTATAGAAAAACACCAGCACAGATATACTCCTTAATAACTGCCCACATCTTCCCCAGGTACACAATAAGACACTTCAGCAGACACAGCCGGCCCATCGGGAATCCTCACGAATCGGGAGATTAGCCACTCCGGGCCTGGACACACTGACAAAGTTGTAATTAACTGATTTCCAATTTCCAGTCTTCGTTATTCATCTTTTAATAATGCTTTTTCCGCCCAATTCCTTTGGAGGGGTGTGCAGACATATGTTCTCAGTCTTCAAACAACTGATTGGGCATAAAAAAGGCCATTGCAAATTTCATATTTCTTTATTTGTGGATTTCATGCATCTGTTTGCCAGTATTCATGCCCTTAGTGCTGTCATTATCAGCCAGCATTGGCAGAGCAGCCAAAAAAATATTGAGAGCATGTGTGCTGTTTGTCATAAAGGTTAATTTATATAAAATAAAAAAAACACTTGAGGCTTGTAGTGTAAAGACAGCCACTGATGGTGATTTTTTTTTTTTTTTATATATAACATTTTATTATTTTATTGCTTATTCTATTATAATTCTGGTCTAATTGATTCCTAAATGGTCAGTGAGTTTATTTAACTGCGACTGAGTGAATACAGCTGTTCAGCCCAAGGTGTTTCTTCAGTCCGGTGTTCTGTCGAATTTTCCTACCCATCGATACATGCTTCCCAAAGGTACTGCGCATGCGCCGACCTACACAATTTAATTATTTCTCGAGTTTTATGTATAATTACTCGGGTTTAGGGGGGTTTATATGCATTAAACGACCTGGACGCACTGTCATTGCACAAAAGTGTAAATGGAAACTAAAAATTACACTTATTATCATAAATAAATACAAAAGCAGTTTGTAATGAGCTATATTTACTATAACTTTGCCATGGTACAATGAATTATGCAATCCAAATCTAATAACGTACATCTACTGGAATATCACTGGGTACATGCCCTAAAATAGTGCTTCTTTTGTATTTTTACAGTTAAATATACATTGGGGTAGCACGGTTCGACAAGGTAGCAGAATTCGACAGAACACCGGCCCTGTTTCTCCAGCCCCGCCCGCCCTCTCATCAACAGACTTTTGGAAGAAACCAAAGTCACTGGAAAAGAGGGGGAGATCTGAGATTTTGAGGCATGATATTTAATATAATTAAAATAATATATTTCACCGTTCCTATTACATTATGATTATTCACATTTATAACACACGTTTTAATACAATATAATATATAATGAATATATTAAAACACAAATTAAAAACCTTTCTGGCAACAAAAAACCCGAACCTAGTTTGAATGGTCGTGGCTTCACTGATTCAATCAGTAACAACAAGAAAGACGCCCTTTTTTCCGGGAGCTGCATGGAGTCTGCAGGAGTTTAAAGCCTCTCTGTGATTTATGGGGAACAGTTATTCATATTGGGTCAAATAATGTAGTGTTTCTTCACTCTGGTGCTGAAGGTCCGCTGCGCTGCTCTTTACTGTGGTTCCGCTTTACTCTGTTTTCATTAAAAGCCCCTTAGTGTTAGTCTCGGTGAGTAACTTAGTTAGCTGACTGTTTCAGCTCTCGGTGAAGCGCGGTCTTATTATGATACTAAGCTACAGCCTTCATGAGACTATTTAAAGCGTGTTAATGGCGAATAACGCTGTAAGATAGCTAACGCTAGCGAGCTAGCCAGTGGAGGATGGCTGGCTAAGCTAACTAGCTTTTGGAAGAATAATAAGCTAATTATCTTAGCCAGCCATCCCCCACTCGCTAGCTCGCTAGCGTTAGCTATCTTACAGCGTTATTCGCCATTAACACGCTTTAAATAGTCTTACCACGCTGTAGCTTAGTATCATAATAAGCTAATTAGCTTAGCCAGCCATCCTCCACTCGCTAGCGTTAGCTATCTTAAAACGAGCAGTTGTAATTAGCTACAGTTAGCTCGATTACCTGCAGCAGCACCTGCTCATTCAGAATCAAAACACCCAGCGCTGTTTAAGAGCTGATTCACGAGCTTCTCTCCCAGCATAATATCAATCAGCAGCAGCTTTTAAACCACGCTGTAGTTCAGTAATAAGATCGCGTTTCACCGAGAGCTGAAACAGTCAGTTAGCTAACGCTAGTTAAAATACCCAACAGGACTGAAAGAGCTCCTCTCGGTACTCCGGTCTAATCCCGCAGGGTTTTTGTAGATATTTAACTTCAGAATCTTATTAATACTGAATTAAAGTATGGTAATCTGGCTAATGTTAAAAAGTCAACTGGCTTTTTATCAAAACACTTTTAGTTAACTTATACCTAAATTAATTTAAGCGGTGTGTTCCCACAAGACCAATTAATAAAAAAAAAAAAAAACGGGGGGAGGGGGGAATAGCGCATGCGCGAAAATTAGCGGCATCTGCGCATGCGCGAAAATGAGCGGCATCTGCGCATGCGCGAAAATGAGCGGCATCTGCGCATGCGCGAAAATTAGCGGCATCTGCGCATGCGCGAAAATTAGCCGCATCTGCGCATGCGCGAATTTTAGCGGCATCTGCGCATGCGCGAAAATTAGCCGCATCTGCGCATGCGCGAATTTTAGCGGCATCTGCGCATGCGCGAGAATATTTTCCGCGCATGCGCAGATGCCGCTAATTTTCGCGCATGCGCAGATGCGGCTAATTTTCGCGCATGCGCAGATGCCGCTATTTTTCGCGCATGCGCAGATGCCGCTAAATTTCGCGCATGCGCAGATGCCGCTAAATTTCGCGCATGCGCATACCACATTATATTATATTTAATTGGTCTTGTGGGAACACACCCCTAGGTATACATTAACTAAAAGTGTTGCTCGCTTCTGGCTCGGGATGCGGCTGTGCACTTGGGCTCGTGCAATTCCACAGACGCTATAACTGGATTTTATAAAGATAAGAGAAAAGAATGCTTTCGCCGTGGATTTGACATGAAAAGGTAAGCTGCTGTTATGTTCTGATCTGTGCAGGCAGCTTAACGTAACTCCGTTAGACAACTAACTTACAGAGCTAGCGTTTGTTGTGTGTCCGGCTTAGTTTTCTGCAGTCCATGATTATTAGCTAAGGTGTTTAGTTTATTTTGACCCCAAACACGAGGCTCGAGACGCACCATTCACTGCATTTTGCATACTATTAACTAACCGCGTGAATCCACTGTACGTGCAAGTTAGCGTTAACTTCATCACGAACGAGTAACGGATTAGTAAACACACTCTTGTCTTTTTTTGAATCCTCACAGTTTCTGTCAGAAAACACTGAAAGAAAACTTCTCTGTCTCTGTTTATACAGCGATGGTTTGGGTTTAAAGCTGGGTTTGTTGTGCTGGATATTTGGTTTAGAGCAGGAGATTTTATAAGATGTGGCTGCATAATTGTGAACTGAGATCGCGGTCTGTAAAGTTACACCCGCAGCTAACCAGTGACTTTAAAAACCAAATAAACACAGCTGTTACTGGACTTGATGGGTTTAAAAAAATGTAGTTAATTAATTTTAAAAGACTAGGCTACTAATGTTGGCCCTGCTGAGTCCAGCTGATCATCCAGAAATAAACATTACCTATGCTGGTCAAAAGCTATTTAAAGAGCTAACCTCCCAGGGTGTGTTTGTTTGTTTTTTTCTGGTTTTGAGCATTTTTTTAAGGAGGGAGTGTAAATCTGTGCTGCAGTAGAAGAGTGTAATTTTATAACACTGGACCGTGTTTTTAAATACTTGCCATTCTGGATGTCCTGAACATTTTCATGCAGGCCTGTGTGTTTTAAAAAATATATATTTTATTCATTCTATTTTATGTTGGTTAGTTTTATTTATATAAAATATACCTGTAGATCTACTTTATTGGATAAACTGATACAGCACTACAGCAACTGTTGTGTTTCTGTTATGTAAAATCAGGCCCAGTTCCAAAAGACACAGCATCCTCAGTGTCCTGGAGCTCCAGCTGAAGCACTGGCCACTCCACCTTCTCCATCCCCATCCAAAAGACCAGCAGCAGTGGAGGGTCCCAGGATGTTGAGATGGTAGTGCAGATCGGTAAGTCCCAATCACATTTTTAGCCTCTGAGTCAGTCATTTATTTTTTCTTGATCCAATATTTTGGCAATGGAAAAAAAAGAAACACATCCAAGTTGTCCTTTATGTTTTTTAATAAATTAATTACTATTGAAACAATGATTTAAGAACATACCTAAATCAAAACTAAAAACTGTATATAAAACATTAGACAGAAACATTGTTACAATTCTCAGAGTACGCTGAGGCAGCTCGGCTTAAAAAAACTGTAAATATGCATTTTACAAAAGTTAGCTTAAAAAATAATAGTTTAAAAATGTAAGATGATATATGATATGATATATATATATATATATATATATGTTAATACATTAATAGCTTAATATTATTACTCTGTTTGTTCTTATTAATGACTTACCGGGGGAACTAATTAAGGGACGGAAACGCACAGAGAAATGTGTTGGCAGTGCTGTTGCTAATTGTACTGAGTGTCTGCAGTGTACTGGGAGGATTGTGCTGGGTGCTTATTGTTTCTCAGGTGGTAAATCATGTTTGTTGTTGAAGGTGCATTTTTTTCCCTTCCCACCTTGTAAAATCCTGCCTTTGCAGTCCACTTTAAAATATTTCCAAACAGAGAGGTGTAATACGCTCTTTCGATCTTACAGCTGCTGCTCACAATGCTAATAAATAAAAAATAAACAGTTGATTTTATCGGAGCGCCAGTACCCAAACCCGACTGACTAAAACTTTCAATCGTAACCACCTTACACTTAACGATTGAGATGACACGACCGCAACTCAACTGCAGCTTGACTCTAGCCAGACTCTCGTGATTTTATCCTGACTCTGGAAATTTGTCTGCAACTGTGAAATCATTGTAAAATCGTTAGGTACGTTAGGTACGTGGCAGCGTGCCGACAGTCACAAGTATTGCAAATGTTGGGATAAATTTCAGCCAATTTAACTTTACTATAATGTGCTCTGTGTACTCTGCAGGTACTTCTAAGGCAGCTAGTTGAAGGCGTGATTGAGGTCCATGCCAGAGGGGTTCTGCACTGTGACCTCAAGCCATAGAACATCCTGGTTCAGATGTACAGTTAGGAACCACGCCTTCATCTTCTGTTCTTCTGGTATGGGTTTTCAGTGAACACTACAGGCAGAGAACTGTCTTCTTTGTAGAAGCTACCATTACTGAATAGAGATTCAGGTCAAAAACATTCCTTAACGCTCAGTCACTGTCTCTAATTTACTTTTCAGGACCTTCCTCATGAGTGGTTTACCCATGAGGCCAAATCCTCCACAGTGTTGCAGATAGGAATCATCCTGCTGTGTGTGAGAGGTGACCCTTCAACACCAGCACGGAGATCACCTCAAAGAAGTCTCAGATCATCTCTCCACCATCTGCTCTACGACCCCTGGCTAAGTATACACCACGACACAGCCACCACATCAGGCACACCTCAGTCAGGTACCATATAAAACAATTAAGGACTGTGTTTTTATGAAAATCTATTTTCTCTGAGTTTTCTTTTTCACCACAGACGCTCCTCTGTGGGCACAGAGTGAGCTTAGCTAGCTCCCTCCATACCTCCCTCCCTCCCGCGCGCGCACCCCCGCCCCTCCCTCCCGCACCTCCCTCCCGCACCTCCCTCCCGCACCTCCCTCCCGCGCTTACCCCCCGCACCTCCCTCACTCCCTCCCTCCCGTGCACGCACAAACACACACACACACACAAAACACATGACGGCGGAGCTTAAGAGCAACTAGCTCCGTGATCTGGAGTTGGTTCGGTTTTCTGGAGTTGGTTCGGTTTTGCGGCGTCGGACGTAGACCAAACAGGTCCTCGCTGTAAGGTGAACCAATGTATCACTATACATTAAACAGAAGCATGTAGCGGAGTGGGAGAAGTGCTGCTACCATAGGAATGAACGCAGCAGCAGCACTAGTTCACCATTCAACGTTAAACAAGGAACTGTCCCTGGCACATCTTCCAACCGTGTACCAGGTTCTGTATGCACTACAAGTTAAGATGTTTTGCATATTCATGAGAAAAGATCATCTCATTTTATAGAACACTGGCACTTATTTAAAAGCTTTGTTTTGCAATTCTAGCCCAATAGGGAAAAGTATTTACTTAAGAGCATTAGGGCTGGCCCGAATAGCGTTTTTTGAGCTCCGGATATTCGGCACTGATTCGAAGCGAATATTCGAATATTCGTTTTTAAAAAAAGAGGTAAAAAAAAAAAAAAAGCAAATCGCGGCCCCTTTAATCCACTGAAAATGTTCAATTTGCTCTGACCGACGAGACATATTCACCCCGGATTTTTGGTGTTTTTATCCCGGATTTTTGTGTTTTCACCCCATATTTTTTCTGTGTTTTTAGCCCAGATTTCTTTGTGTTTTCATCCCGGAATTTCTGCTGCCCCACACCGAGGCTGCTGCTGCACGGTTTCTCCGCTGCGCAAGCCAGCCCAGTAAATTGCTGTTTGTGTTTTCACACTTAGGCTATTTGCTTAAAAAAACAAACAAAAAAAACGTTTGTTCAGGAAGTATTTTATATTCTTAAACATTGTTGATTATATTAGAGGACAGTCATTGTAAACTGTACTTGGTCTATTTCGGTTAAAGGATTGTGCAGGGCATATTACTGATTTTGTATTTTTGCACTTGGGCTATAAGCTCAATATTAAATATTTCGTTTGTTTAGAAATTATTTTATATTTTTAAACCATGTTAAATTATATTAGAGTAGAGGAAAGTCATTGTTAATGACGTTATTGTACTTGGTCTATTTCGGTTTAAGTATTGTGCAGGGCATAGCCGTATTACTGATTTTGTATTTTTGCACTTGGGCTATAAGCTCAATATTAAATATTTCGTTTGCTTAGAAATTATTTTATATTTTTAAACCATTTTAAATTATATTAGATAAGAGGAAATTCGTTCAGACATCATTTTTGTAGGCCAGGCTTTTGTAACCGATTTAGCCCCTACTGTTGCCACATTACCCCTTACGTTTTATTATATAAATCAGTTTCGAAGAGCCTGCATTTTTTTTTATCATGTATAATAGAGGTCTGCGCGAGACTGATTTTTAAACCCACTCTTCCACGCTCCCGCGTTTCTGTCTCGTTACCGCGCCGCAAAAAAATTGCTTCTTTTAATCCCGCGCCCGCCCGCCACATACACATTTCTGCCGCTCCCGCCCCACGTTCCTAATATAAATTAAATAAACTACATTTAATGCTTCAAATTTACTTATATATTTATTAAAACAGCAGCGCTGAATAGTGTGGTCCCGTTCCTTACCCCAGTCCAAACACCATCGGTGTGTGCGTGTGTGTGTCGGTCCATCCTGCGCGTTGAGAGTTTTCTTTAGGTTTTTTTTTTTTTTTTTTACAATTATTACAGTTTTCTTAACTATTTATTAATTTGCTCCCGCATCGTCTGGATTAAACTCCCGCTCCAGCCAATAACAGTTTAGTTCTGTCCCGCGCGCAAGATATTCTGACGGGACCTGCGAGAACAGAAGTGGTTAGAGTGAGGTGGAACTCTGGAAAGGAGAAAAAAAACGAATATCCGAATACCAAAATTAAAAACCGAATACCTACTCAACGAACGAATATCCGAATACCCGAATATTCGGGTCCAGCCCTAAAGAGCATATTAAATTGTATTTGTTTTCTATTGTCTACTTTGTAAGTTTAATCAAAAAAGGGCACCATTTTATTTATTTCTATTTGTTTATAAGGGTGTGTTTATTTATTTATTTATTTATTAAGTTTGAGGGTGCATTGTGTCAGTACCTAAACTATGTTGGAGAAAGCTTTCTAAAAGTCACTAGATGTTCTCACTGTTTACAATAGTTTTTTTTGCTTGTTTCTGGTTGCACTTTAACCACAAATGGAACATCATGAAAACAAATTAAATAAGAACTAGTTTTTAACCATTTCTTTATCATCTTTAGATTGATTTTTAGTAGGGGGAAAAATTGGATAAAATTGGATAAAAAAAAAAAATCTTTTTTTTTCGGCCATATCGCCCAGCTCTATTCTCTAGTTTAGAGGGTTTTTTATAAAACACAACTAAGGAAAATAGCAGGTATTAATAAAGCTATTGATTCCATACTTTTAATAAGGTAATGATTTTCTTTAACTATATAAATCTTTTAATTGTTTTGTGTATTGTATGCTTTTAATTGCTTCCTGTTTTGTATTTGTGTTCATGTACTTAAGGCTTTAATCATTTTATCTTGATATTGTTTATCTTTTGATGTTTATTAATTGCTTAACTGTATTTATCTTTATGTAGTATACTGTTAGTGTTTTAATCCATACACTTTTTGTATATATTTATTTTATTGCTTAGTTACTTGCTTTATTAATGGTTATTGTATTGGTGTTTTAGTCTTATTTTGGGCTTATATTCATTAAAAACATTTTAACGTTTGTCTTTTAGTGCTTAAATCAATTAATATTGTACTTACCTTTTACTATTTTACTATTAATCTTTCTGTACTTAATTCTGATATTTATACATTGTTTTTTATTAAATTTTCTTGCAGCTTTGTATTACATTGTTTATTAATTGTATGTCTTTATATGGGATTTTATATTTGCATTGTATATATTTTTGTTTCATTTAATGTTTATGCTCTTTGTCTTTTTCAGATTTTTACATTTTTCAGTTTGTGTATTGACCCAAGGAGGATGGGTTCCTCTCAAGGTTTCTATCTCTCTTTCTGAGAATTTTCTTTGCCGCTGTCTCCTTTGTGCTTACTCAAAAGAGGTTTGGACACTTTTTTTTTTAACTGTTCTTAATTTTTTTAATGACTGTACATTTCTTTGTCAATAAATGTTTTTTTATTGCTATCACTTGTGTCTGTTTATTTGATCACACTATCGCTAAGTTTCTTGAAATGTGTTTATGGAAAAAAAATTTTTTTTATATTTTTATTAAATGTGGATTTGATGCCCACATTCAACCACTTTTTTAACACTTCAACTAAACACTGAAAGAATCAATGAGAAATTATTGATTTATTATTAATGTAATGAACAGAGATGTTCTGAAGTTAAAAGCTGATTATCCCATGTGTCTCATATTCCCAAATATGATAAGGTGGATAAGGTCATGTCAGCTCCAAGGACAATTTCAGTTTTGTATTTCAGTGAAAGTTATTCCTTTAATTGAATTTATATAAATAATGTATCTGGTAATATACAAAGACTCTCAGTGTTGTTACACCTTTTTGTTAAACTTAAAACCAAAGTGGAGTCTGCCTACAATTGTCTGTGCAACTCTATAGAAATATCTGTGCAACTCTATCTAGAAATATCTATATACAACTTTTAAAACGATTAAAGCTTTGGGATTTACATGTGCAAAATTAAGCCCTGCATGCAGAAATATACTGATAACTTTCTGATGCTTTAAAAAATAAGAATCAAAGGAATCAAATTCCAAAAGATAAGCATTAGCATGGTCAACATACACACTAGAAAAACAGAGAAAAAAAATTACAGTTCTTACAGTCTGCTTGTCTTACCAGGTTCCATGAGACACTGCTGTAGGGTAATTTACCACAGCATGACTTAGATAAAACTCGGATGTGAGAAATCCCAGAACATGAAATGATGACCAATGAGTCAGAGCTTATAATTTAAAATATATTGAAGTTTACTGGAAAAATAGTTTCAGCATTACAGATATATATAAAAGGAACAAAAATTAATAGATATATATTAGAAAAGAGTAAAAGTACAGCAACGAGTCAACACATAGTGTAATAAAATCTTGATAGATCAACACATTCACAACCCAGAGAGAGATAGAGAGAGAGAAACTAAAGCCAGTCGAGGGACAGAGAGAACTCCTCAGACTTCATCCAAGCAGTTATACATTTATGCAAATGACATGTGATTGGACAGAACTTATCAATATGATTACGTCAGCAGAGTCCAGTTAACAGTTTGTTGTCCAGTTCCAATGACGTGATCAGCTCCAGCCTGTCTGAGCAACAAGTTCTTATCATGGTGTTGTTCAGCTCTGTGTCCTTCATGAACACAGCAGACAGTCCTTGTGTTCCAAACAATCCTTAAGTGTCCTAAAGTCTGTGAGAAGATGAAACGGAGGAAAAGAGTGGATGGAAAGATCTTCTGGCCTGTGTATGACTTTAGGCCGTGTAGAACAGGCATGCGCTGGCTATCTGAGGAGAGGTTTCCAGCACTTCACTCAGATAGCTTTTTGTCTCCTAGTTCATATGCACTGGTCCCAGAACAGCAGAACAGCAGTGAAGCTTCTCTGACACTCAGGGTCACGTTCTCCTCACAGCTCTCACTGTTGATGAAAACACTCTGACCTTCCTGATTCCTGAAAAAGTACAAACAACCTCCAAAGCCTTGTCATTGTGACAGTTAAAAAGAGAGCAATGTTCATAAGGTTATTAAGTGAATTATTAAGTGAACAGTAAAAATAATAACTGTATATGTAATGTATAAAACATTTAAGAATAAGAGTGTGAAGGTGTGGTTATCTCCAATCACACCCTTCACTGCACTATCCCTTTATTCATCCAGTAACATAAATCATACATTAATAAAACATCTGTTTTATTAGAAATACTTGTTCAAATTACAAATTAGCACCCACAACTCCACAGAGGTTGGAGGACCATAATTTAATATAATTATATCTTTAAGTTACATCATTTTGAGCATATTACTAAATTATTTTGCCTTTCAAAAAATGCCAAGTGAGCAAATCAAATCTAATACTTTTTTATGTTCCCCCTCTGCATGTGATACATAGAGATCAGTAACATCTTTCAGTAAAAATGGTCTGTAAAAACAATCTGAAATTTGAAAAGGAAAAAAATACAAGCTACAAAAAATGAATTCATGGTGATCACTTGATTATGACAGAAATGGACACCTGCTAAAACCACGTACCTATCCTTTTGGTTTGAGGTAAATCTGTCTACCACAAACCAAAATATACAATTACAGTAGAGGAATCCTGCTTTAAGATATTTGGCCTCAGATGCATCAGTAGCACTTTACAATTAATTTACATTGTTTAACCATACTTATGTTAGAATGCCTCAACTAATTATTATTATGACACTAGTTAAGATATTAATTCCTACAACACGTTAAAACTGATATCTCAATTCATCTTTACAACATTAATATTTACAACATTCTTAAGCATTACAATTTAGAAATGTTAAATAATATTTACCACTTAATTACCACTTAATGTTTATTACAGTCGTAAGTACTGTTATTTTTTACCCTGATTGTAAAGAGTTACAGATGCATCAGTAGCTGGGTAGAACAATATGAATATGACTGCTGTCTAAATAAATTAAAAAGGAATTTTTTTTACGGCAGCCTCACGCTGACACAGGGTCCCAAGCAGTAACGCGTTACTCTAATCTGACTCTTTTTTCAGTAACGAGTAATCTAACGCGTTACTATTTCCAATGCAGTAATCAGATTAAAGTTACTTATCCAAGTCACTGTGCGTTACTCTCTCTCTCTCCACCCTCACACACACTCACACACACACACACACACACCGCGTTCCCTTCCCCATACCCCTCCGCTCTCCCCCAATCACACGCGTCTCGCTTTCTCCCCTGTCTCTCTCTCTCTCGCGCTCGGCGTGTCTTTAGTTTCCGCCCATTCTCGTTTTAAATGAACACTGTCAAAATTAAATCCTTCTCAGTAGTTTATCGGTTTGGCTCCGCATTGGACAACGTCTGGGTCCGGACCCGGACCGCAGTCCGCATATATGTGATCCCTGGTCTAGACCATATACACGGTTCTGTTTTATAATACCACTCCTTGCTGCCCTGCAGAGAACAACAGGATCAATGTTCAGTTTTACAGTGTTAAATATGTGAGGTCAAGAAAGACTTTCAATATTTTATATATTTTTTATAAAAACAAGTATTTATGTTAAGTTAATTCAATAGAAATGGTCTTTTATTTTTATAAAAAAAAACTTATTTTTTCAGGAAATAGTTCAACTTTAAATGTCTAGAGATACATTGATGCTGTTAAAAATGCTTTTTTCCACTAAAGGGAGTATTGGCAAAACTGGTTATAATTTAAGTTAAGGCGGCGGGACGTGGTGTGTGCAGCTGCTTAAAGTAACTAATAAAGTAACTTGTAAAGTAACTTAGTTACTTTTAAAATCAAGTAATCCATAAAGTAACTAAGTTACTTTTTAAAGGAGTAATCAGTAATCGGATTACTTTTTCAAAGTAACTATACCATCACTGGTCAACACGTACATAACTGTGGAAATAGCTAAAATAAGAGACCACTTCAGTTTCTGGATCAGTTTCTCTGATTTTGATATTTATAGGTATATGTTTGACTAAAATGTACAGTGTTGTTTTATTCTACAAACTACGGACAACATTTCTCCCATTTATCCCAAATAAAAATATTGTCAGTTAGAGCATTTATTTGCAGAAAATGAGAAATGGCTGAAATAACAAAAAAGATGCAGAGCTTTCCGACCTTAAATAATGCAAAGAAAACAAGTTCATATACATAAAGTTTTAAGCGTTCAGAAATCAACATTTGGTGGAATAATCCTGGTTTTTAATCAGTTTTCATACATCTTGGCATGTTGTCCTCCACCAGTCTTACACACTGCTTTTGATGAGCATAAATTAAACACGATGCAATACATTGAATCGAAACCCTGTATAATGTATCGTCTTATCACCAAGATCTTGACAATACACAGCTCAATGATTTGAACATAATGATTTGTACAACACAAAAACTATTGCCTTTTTATTTTTTTTCCCAAAATTGACAATTAACATATGCATTTTGTAGTTCTCTTATACTTGCAATGATGATCATTGTAAATGAGTGCTGAATACAAAACAAACAATCCTTACCTTTCCATATACTGTTTCTCCTTAACCCACTGCTTGTATTATAGAAATACTTTGGGACAAAAAGCCACGTTTCAGGAATCAGGCAGTAGGTTTATAATTAAACACACTAAACTTTCCCATTCCAATTGTGAATTTGGCATTGCAAGCTTCACATCCGGTTTCTATCATCACTCTTAAGTAAGATACGATAAGATGAGATAAAATAAGATAAGTTAATCCTTTATTAATCCTTTACAGTGAAAATGTACAGTGTTACAGCAGCAAAGTATAAAAAACATATAAAAAAATAATAAAATAAATATTTTAAAAATGTGAATAAGTAAATTTTTCATCAATAGCACATGAAAGCTGTATTGCACATTATGAGGTACATTGGAACTAGTTATTCTTTACAATTATACAATACATATATCTTTGCTTAGGTTATATATTTACATGTGCATGAAATGTCTGCATTTGAAACATGAAGATTAAATGAAGATTTTCGAACAGATCTTAAAACTTGATCCACATCATCTCTCCTCCTCCTCTTTAGGATCTTCCAAGACTTTGAAAAAAAGAGGACAAGAAAAAGAACACAGGTTACACAATTAATAAAACCTCAAACAGTTTCTGTAGCTTCCCCAGCTCCCACAGACTGAACCCTCAGATTAGAAACCTTCATCATTCCCACAGCAGGGTCAGATGGGTAGTGGGTTAATCATTGGGTCAGTTCTTTAGCAGCTCATCTCTTCCTAATGTTCTGAGCTTCCTAACCTGCTGGCCTGTTTTCTGCACTATAGCCAGCGCCACCACATAAACCGTGTGCAGGGTTTTATTCAAATTTTTAATCTCATGTACCTTTCTGAACTGTTATAAAGGCTACTAATAATTTAAATCTAGTTTACTAGCTCTATACTGTTGTCAGTTAGCTTAGCTAACTGTTAGCTAGGCTAGTTAGCTTTTAGCTGCGACAGGTGCTGCTTTAACGTTACATTACCGCTCTTTAATGCCCTTCAGCTCGGTCAGAATTCAGAAACAAGCCTTTTAAAATGACTTAAACGCCTGCCTTATTTTTAAAGGTTTTACAAACGCTCACCAAAGTATTTTACCACTAGCAACAGGCAAACATACCTGCTACACTTAGCTAGCTAGTGGCTAGCATGCTAGACAGATAGCTACAGCAAAGATCGTATAGAGCGAGATCACCCACTCGAGAATTTCTTTTGGGTTTTTTAGACCACCAGAGGGCGCTCCCCAGCAGTCCAAAATTAATTGATTTAAATGTAATGAGTTTAAAAACCTTTGATTGTTTTCATACTGAAAATTAATTGATTTAAATGTAATGAGTTTAAAAACCTTTGATTGTTTTCATACTGAAAATTCATAAATTTTCTCAACACAGGCCAATATGTTTCAGAAAATAAATATATATTTTATTTTAGCTTTTTTAATTTTTAGTTTTTTAGAGGACTATTAAGCTTTATTAGTGTTAATATAGAGTTATACTTTCTGTGGTCATTCATATATATGTGAGAGATAGTAATATAAGCAAAAACAAAATAAACAAAACAGAAGGAAGACAAGAAAAAAGGTGTGAGGAAAAAAAGGAAATATAGAAAAAAAGACATTAAGGAACAACAACAAAGAGAGCAGAACAGCTACATAAAATGATACACAAATTAATATTTTTTTGCTTTGTATGTGGAGATAAATAGAAAGAAAATGGATAGAGAAAGAGAAGGAATAACGATCTAAAGGTATCTACCGAATCTGTGTGTATGTTTGTGTATAGAAACATTTGGGTGCAAAGACTAGAAAATCTGAGTAAAACGTCCCAACAAAGGTTTAACTTTTAATATATCTGCATTTTACTAAAATAATTGGGCTTATATGCAGCTGAAACAGGGAGCCTAGTTCATCACAAATCCATCAACATTTTAATATAACATTATAATGCTCATGGATTTAGAACAATGTTTTTTGGTGAGGTGGTAGTGCACTATAGAACTCTGCTGCGTGGCCTAAGCGTTTGGCCATTTTTCCCCTACATTACTTTTACTTTTATACTTTAAATAGTTTTGGGACCAGTATTTTTACACTTTTACTTAAGGAGTAAAAAGCTTGAGTTTATACGTCAGCTTCAACAGTAAAGTATTTTAAACCCTAGTCTCTATACTTCTACCTACAGAGTAATGAATGTTAATACTTTCGACACCTTTGGCCTCAGCTGACCAGCTTTACCAGTGAGCTCACGGTAGCAGTGATGCTAGCACTTTTACTGTCTAAAACCGTTTCCTATTGACAAGTGGACTGATAAAAGTAAGTTTTCTTTGCTTTTTAGAGAGATTCTTTACTCTACTTACTAAAATGAACGGAATATCTCGCTCGTGGAGTAAAGTTCTATTTTAAATTTGAGTTTTAGCGGTTTAGCTCCATTCAACTCCATTTATTAAGTACTCGCTCGCGGGCTCCCTCTAGCGGTTGTTTAGTCATTTTCTGATACAACGGGGCAATAGAAAGTGGACAGACTCGCCATAAAAAAAACAGCTCTTTAATTCATTCATAATAAGAGTCCCAAGCAGAGCAGTCCAAACTGTACTTTTACTATCATATACAGTACCAGTCTGGACACAAGTTTGGACACGCCTTCTCATTCACTGTTTTTTTTTTGTTTGCCTTTTTTTATTTAATTGTTCCTGTAGAGAAGTCCTACCAATACAATAGCACACTCTCAGGAGCAGATAAATATTAAATATAAAATGTATTTTCCACATTATTAATTCATATTAAAGGCATTAAAACAGTTAAGAGACACATATGGAATTATAGAGTAAACAGTAAAAAAGGTGTTTGTCCTTCACAATTCCCTCATCTAAACCTGATGAACTGAGATGGTGATTTGAAGTGATTTGGGATGAGCTGGAGCTTCACAGCATGAAGCATCAAATATTGTTCAGCACCTCCAGGAACTCCTTCAAGACGCTGCGAAAACTATTCCTGCCCTCAAAGATAAATGTGCTACTTAGAAGTGTCTAAATTGTAAAACTTTTATTATAATCTGGTTTGTTTAACACTTTTTGTTGATAAGATAAAACGAAAAAAGAAGAACACATTGGAAAAAAGAGGTGTGCATAAACTTTTGACTGGTACTGTATTTCTAACCTCAGACAAATGTTTTCTTAAAGCACTAGCAAAAAGATGGGCCAATCTTTCTTTATATTCTCTGCATTTATATTTTTTGCTTTGTGAAAAACGTCATCATACATCATTGGCTTGTGGAGGTTGTTATGGTTGCTGAACAAAACTTTGGTTATATAAATTTATGAACACCCACATTCTTTTAAAATATACAATCTGTCTTGTACAATTTTTCACTCGTTGTTTTGTTTGCTTGCTTTTCAGACTGACACATGTTCACCTAGCATTTAATTGAATATGAATATATTTGCCCTCATATACACACAACCCTTCTTGGCATAGATTTTACAAGCTGTTAAAAACATTTCTTTGAGATTTATCCATGTTCATCTTTGGTCCATGCTGATTTTTTCCCAAAGGTGTTGTGCTGGATTCATTTCTGGCGACTAAGAAGACTAAATGAAAGCACTGAAGAATGCTGCACTCAGTGTTATGTTCATGAAATCAGTTTAACTTGACTTATGCTTTGTGGAATGGTGTATTCATGCTGAAAATAATAGCCATTAGAAAGTGGGTAAAGTGGGGCACTGAAGAGATGCACAAGCTTTGGCATTCAGGCCATGATTGTTTAGTATTAACAGGCCTAAAGTGTGCCATGAAAACATTTCCTACCCCATTACACCCCCTCCAGCAGCCCCAGTGCACTTAGAATGCATCCCAGAATGCACAACATGTTGAAGTTTGTGGTGGATGTTGTACAAAAGCTGTAGACAACACCGGGGTTTTCTGTCAGGAAGAAAAAAATAAAACTTTAAAAATTAAAATTATTGTCACTAAAGCATTGTGATTAATACTGTAAGACTTGCCAGATCATGTTTGAAGCTGCCTGGCCATATTGTTATTTTTCCCGCAGAAAGTACACGGCTGCCCATTTTCACAGTTTGGCTCTGTCAAACATTTTGCACATTATTTATTATTTTTTAAATTAAAGATTTTACCAAAAGTTTACCACAACTGGGTGAATAAATTCATCAGTGTTTTATTGTGAATCCAACCAAAATATGCCCTCATTTTATTAGTGATGCACTGACATAGGAATTGTGGACAGTCGCCAATCACATGTATGTATCTGTGAATGTTATCGCAAATATTCACATTTATATATACAGAGAGACTAGACACACTGCTATAACTTTATAATTTTTAAACAAATAAAAATAACCTAGCTTAAATCAATGGATTTTAAAGTAGAACTGATACTGATTTAATGACACAAATAGATTAATTCGGCATTGGTGCCTTCCAGTAGAAACGTCCTTCTTGGAATTTAAAAATTCTGTCATTGATTCAAATGGAACATGGCATGACTAGCAATTTTCTATAAATGAGTGTAATGCGAATCAATCATACATCCCAGGCAGAATTTTTGAATGAATTTTTACTAAAAAAAAAAACAAAATCTGAAGTTTTCCTGGAATTCTGATTGTAAAGGGCAGAAGTGGAAAAACTAGATGCATAGATGATGATAAGAAAAATAGATGACAGGCCATTTCTTTTCTGCATCTGCATTTCAGGGTCAGTGTAACATTAATGAGTTTTCTTACTATTTTCTGACAGTTTTGAGACTTAATTCAAAATAAAAAAATATATATATTTTAAAACTTAATCTCACCCCTAGAGATCTGAATTTCAGATAAAAAAATCTTTGCTTGATTTTCTGATTTTACTATTTTTGCATTTTGTAACAACAACAGGTTGGATAACATAATAAGAAGAAACGTGAAAATTGTGTAAAATTAGTAAAAAACTATGTCTTAGTTAGTTTAGGTATGGAAGGATCAGAAAATTATAGTGACCAGATTCATCAGATTTTGTTACAAGATACAAAAATGGAATGAATGAAAAACTTGAGAATTGCAATCCTAAATTCTTCTTTATTTGTAACAAATTGACAAAATTACGTACTGAAGTTTTACAATGATATTTTTTATTTTCTGATAATTTGGTCTTGAATCTGGTCCGAATATGATGGAAATGGTGAATATCACGGTGTTTATGGTCAGAGCTCTGCTATAATAAACCTCCGTCACGCTGGCTGGTGTGTTTTTTCTTCGCCGCTATTTCCCGTGGAGGCTTGTTGTGTTTCCGGACCTGCGTTTTGGGAGTCAGCTGACAGATGTGCGCTGCTTTCCGCGCCGCTGCGAGCGTTCCAGCAGCCCGGGGAGAAGACCGAGGGATTTAGGGATCCTCCAGCGCTCTCCCGCGACCCCCCGTCTCTCCGAATATGAGTGCTGGCACCCCCAAATCGCTGCCCTCGTCGGGGCAGAAGCCCATCCAGGAGATGTGCCATCCTCTGTCTGCGGAGGAGCCCGTCCTCCCGTCCAGCCCTGATGGAGGGAGCAACACTAAGGTAAACGGCTCCACAGAACAGTAAACGTTAGCTACACTCCGCATGGGGAGATTTACAGCTTTTATAGCCGTATTTAGTTTTTTAGTTCGATAAATAACGACGTGTCGTTGAATTAGCGCGGGTTAAAGCCACAGAATCAACGAAAACCTTCCCATTCATATCCCTTGTCCAAAACAGAAGCTGACTGCTTTCGAATTTTCCAGTCCACCTTAAATAGCCCTGCACTGCATTTAGGCGACTACAGGCGGCTGAGTGTAACTCCGTCACCATTTAAGGTGGAACGGAAAATTCGAAAACGAAGCTGGAAAATAGCTAAAAAGCTAAATATTAAGCAATGCTACTTTCTTTGCTCATATTTCGGACTACAGTCGTGTTAATTGTGATGTTTCCCCCCCTTTTCTCTCACATATTTTTCATAAGGAGAATTTGGGAACACTGGGTAGCCGGCTAACTACAGCTCTGCAAAAAAATAAGAGACCACTACAGTTTCGAAATCAGTTTCTCTGATTTTACTATTTATATGTATGTTTCAGTAAACTGAACATTGTTGTTTTATTCTTTAAACTACAGACAAAATTTCTCCAAAATTCCAAATAAAAATATCGTCATTTAGAGCATTTATTTGCAGAAAGTGAGAAACTGTTACAATAACAAAAAGATGTAGAGCTTACAGACCTTAAATAACGCAAAGAGAACAAGTCCATATTCATATACTTTTAAGAGTTCTGAAATAAATATTCGGTTGGAATAACCCTGTTTATTAATCACAGTTGTCATGCATCTTGGCATGTTCTCCTCCACCAGTCTTACACACTGCTTTTGGATAACTTTATGCCACTCCTGGTGCACAATTTTTTGCAGTTCAGCTTGGTTTGATGGCTTGTGATTATCCATCTTCTTCTTGATTATATTCCAGAGGTTTCAATTTGGTAAAATCAAAGAAACTCATCATTTTAAGTGGTATCTTGATTTTTCTCCAGAGCTGTATATTATCCCAATGTTTACAAATGAGAAACTGAGTTATTTGTTATTAATATGCAGGTCTGCTTTCTTGCGATGTTTGCTTACAAGTTAACCTACCATGCTGCCTAAATGGACATAAATGGACATAACTTCACTGCTAATAAGTGAAGCTTAACTGATGTCAAGTGAAATAAAGGGCTGTGTATTGTAAGAACTTGGTGATATGTTTTACCAATGGACTTACAGTGCAATATATCAAAATATATTGAGATACTGTAAGCTAGTCAATGTATTGCGAGAGAAAATTAGTATAGTATAATAAAAGTTACATTTTTAATAAAATCTAAATAAAAGAAAAGTTTGGATGCATTAAATGAGACTTTGGTAAAATTGTTTGCAAGTAAAAGTCATATTTTAAAAACCCAAGTCTCCTCACACATCCAACGATTCATAACAGTTCATTATTTGCCCTCATTGCTTAATTTATTAGGCCAAGTTTCAATGTGATGAAAGGTAAAATGACAGATAAAAAAAACACGGAAAACAAAACTAGACAAAACACAAAATTACTCTTTGGCCAAAGTGGACTGATTTCATGGTCATATCCCTCTCACAATAGCACTGTGTTCAGCTGCTCATCACATAATCAGTTGCTTTTGGAGACCATTGTTGATTGTGTGTGGTTTGTCACAAAGACGATAGAAGATACATTCATCAACATCC
Organism: Astyanax mexicanus; assembly: GCF_023375975.1. Classification (NCBI taxonomy): domain Eukaryota; kingdom Metazoa; phylum Chordata; class Actinopteri; order Characiformes; family Acestrorhamphidae; genus Astyanax; species Astyanax mexicanus. The sequence goes on along the minus strand of NC_064427.1, from coordinate 25,739,300 downwards.
TTGTGTGTGCACCTCGTCTATCTGCTGTTGAGCTGTTGTGGGTATCCTACATTATCTTGAATAAATAGGTTTGTGTATCATGTAGATAAAGATGGGCAGTCCCTCAGCTGAGTTGACATGATGAGCCTTAAGAGAATTGACAATGATTCAAAGATAGGCTAATGGTTTATTGTGAGGGTTTTATTATAGTGGGTGACATTAGGGCATGCCTCATTATGCTCTCATTTTAAGATTTAGATTTTTTTATTTATTTAAATTTAAAATTTCTCACACTTTTTGTTAGAGTAAGGGAATTCTGTACCATTCACTTGTTAGTTTACAACTGAAACTATGGACATTTTCACACCTGTAGTTTGTTTCTCTAGTCTGAATCAGTTAATGAGTTTGTTTACTTGGAGCGTTTTCCACCTTGGTTTGGTTTGGTTTGTTTTCACACAGTCACTAACCTAAACGCACCAAAATACGCCCATACAAACCGTGCTGTGATTGGTCAGATCTGTCTGGGGCAAGAACAAGGAAGTAAATATAGCAAGAAGATCTTGTGTTCCAGACTACTTTGTATATTTGTGCAAAAAAAGCTGCTTTAATGTGAACAAAAAGTTTTTGGGAATGTGGGTTTAATTATTCTGGTTAAACTGCACCTGAACAGCTTAGCTTAAATATAGTACATTTGGGTATATTTAATAGTCTGATTGAGATTGGATTATGTTATTGCACCAAGGATTCAAACTAACGAGAGTTCGTACTAATTGGACCAAATAGTGCTGGTGTGAAAACGTGAAAACATTTGCATATCTACCTATTTATCCTTCTCTAATTTTGTTCCACTCCTTAATGCTGAGGGATTAATAAGGAAGGTTATAAGGAATGTTTTGGCCTTGAGCTCTTTTAAAATAGCCAATCAGAATGGAAGCTGATTGCATATATTAAAGATGCAGTAATAAAAACGGCCCTTTTAATACCAATAGATGCAAATGAAAGATTGAAAACGTCAGCTAAAAAAATAAATTGAAGTAAAATACAGAGTAAACGGCAGGGCAGTGATGCAGTCATTCTAATATTATGTATATTTCATAGCTCCACCAGTAGCTGATGGCTTAGAGATTAACCCAAGCCACAGATGTTCTACAGAATGCCACATGCTGTACAACGTAAACCTCCAAATGAACCATAAAGCTGAAATCAAATGGCCAGGCCAAATGTTATTTTTTTTTCTTCAGTTCTTTTTATCATCTGTCAAAAAGATGTTTGCCTGTGGTTTCCTGAATCTAAACCCATCAAGAATACTGAATTTAGGTTCCAATCACTTCCATGGCCACCTAGGCCTGCCTATAATCATTAGTGAAAGAATGGCTCTCAGGAGCTCAGTGAATTCTAGTGTGGTACCGTGATAGGATGCAGTACTTGAGCAACAAGTCAATCGCTACAGACCTCTAAAGTTCATGTGGACGTTAGTGTAGATCAAGAACAGTAGAGTGCAGATAGAGAGCTTCATGAAATGGGTTTTTTTTATGGCCGAATAGCTCCATCCAAGCCTTACTTAACCAAACACTAAACAAGCAAGTGGATACTTTTGGCAGTAAAGCGTTCTTGCCAATACGCAACCCTTAGATTTCAATCCTTCTTACTAAGTGATTACATTTCAGTTCTCTCATTCCTGCACTGTTTTGTGGAACTTGTTTCATGGCTCTTGTATGTGGCATACAGTCAGGAAAATGCTGTCACAGTTTCCTCAGTACCGGATCTGAAAGCAGGATCTTGGCCACACTAATACTTTTTGGTGAAATTTGTCACATCTTCACTGTGTTTTTAACCTCTGTTTCAACACACACACACACACACACACACACACAAAAAAAAACCTCAGCAGGTTTCAGTTCGGCTGCAGAGAGATGGCTTGACAGCACGGCAGGATGATATGTTAATTAAAAATTGAAGACAGGCCAATTAGTGATCAGGGATAAAATACTACTTCATTCAAGACCTACGCGTGTCAGAGACACCAAGACTATTAGAGATCCTTTAGAGATCATTACAGGGATTAAGTTACTTAAGTGCCATGATTTTAATTCTCTGCAATTCGTGTCTGTAATATAGTCAGTAATTAGAGGTGACACTGGGCTGACTGTGGGTCATGGGAGAACCTTAGCCACATGTAGCCTAAAGTTTTGATGTTATAAACAATAAGTAGTTTGTGTAGGAAGTGTTATACTACACTCTTAATTTAAGTGTCCTTCAATGGGTTAAGAAAACCCTCTGAAGCAAAAAGATTTCCTTATTACTGGTTTTGTTTTTAACACGGGTCTCAAATTTAACTGCTTAAAGCAACTTATCTGTCACCAATCTTAATAAACTGCATTCTCAACCTGCTGTTTTAATGCTGTTTTAAAACAGTCTTCTGTTCTAACATGCAGTAGATCATGTTCCAATTTCATGTCCTAACAGCCCCCACTGCTGTAAAAAGAAAAACATGTGATCTAAGCATTTCATTCCTCTGACTAGATACAACCTGAGCTGGCCAAGATCACTATACAAGTGTAATCCTTACAATTTCTTACATGTTTTAGACTGCACTGGATGGGGTGGGGTGGGGTTACATGAATGTCCACCGAAAACATACTACCACATGTGTAAAGTATTACCAGAATGTTTAAATAAAGTATTAAACAAAAAAAAATAGATTATGTAGATTGTATTGATTATATGCGCAAGACTGTCCTGAATGTCAGTTTTGAATCATTTTTGAATGAATTATCTAGCCATAATATTTTCAGTTGCTAAGAACAGTCTCTAATAAGGGAGAAGGAAATACTTGTAATTTTCAGTGGAGATTAATGTAAAGAATATATGTCATGATATGCTTTAAGAAGCCAGCTAACCACTTATTGTCGAACTGCTGCCGTTGCAGTTTCACTAGACAGTTAAACACGCTTTGAGGAGAACACTAATGCCACGTGTGGTACGTCAGCTTAAAGAAACCCATGTTGGCTGACGTTACGTTGATTGATGTAAGAGAGGGAAGACAGTGATACTACCTAGACACAGTAATTCCGTAATTATACTGTCTCTCTTAAACACCACAGAAACAAACCCCTTTAACATTGCCTTGCAGGAATAATATATTTTGACCAAAGTGAATTGAACCTTTTCAGAAGTACAGTATAAATTAAGCTGTTTTGTCCCCACACTTTGAAACTTAATAAGTAATAAGCCGACCTACAGTATGTAGAGCGATTGTCTGGAAAAATTACCATGAAATTATGCTAATGATTTATGGTTCCGATGGAGTTCTTGTGTAAGAAAGCAAACTAGTGATGATCAACATTTTCCTTGAACTAGCCAAGTTATAAACCAGGCGTGTCCAAACTACAGCCCGCGGGCCATTTGCGGCCCGTTTCCTTTTTTGGAGCGGTCCGCGAGGTATTTTAGAAATAGAATAAAAGTTGGCCCGCTGTTAAGCAGGTTTTTGTAATGTGAGATTCAAAGTTTGAAGGCTAGGTGTCAGAAATGGGTCAAAGAGTCTAAAAGCGGAGAGAGTGCGCAGTTCTAGCGCAGAAAAACGGGCCAAAGAGTCTAAAAGCAGAGAGAGTGCGCATTTCTAGTGCAAAAAAACGGGCCAAAGAATCTAAAAGCGGAGAGGGTGCGTGTTTCTAGCGCAAAAAAAAAAACGGCTAAAGAGTCTAAAAGCGGAGACAGTGCTCATTTCTAGTGCAGAAAACGGGCCAAAGAGTCTAAAAGCGGAGAGGGTGCTCATTTCTAGCGCAGAAAACGGGCCAAAGAGTCTAAAAGCGGAGAGGGTGCTCATTTCTAGCGCAGAAAACGGGCCAAAGAGTCTGAAAGCAGAGAGAGTGCTCAGTTTTAGCAGAAAAAGGGCAAATGAGTCTAAAAGTTTCCGTAATTAAGGAGTTTAATATTAAGAGACATCATGAAATCAGTTTGAAAAATCTTAGTTTACACAACACTGTCAAAGATAGATAAAGATAGTAAGTCAAGTAAAATGGTGTGTAAACGAAAGTAATCCAAAAAATGTATTATTTAAAGTGGTATATTTCATTATTTGTTTTATTACAGAGTCTTTGGCCCGTGACTTCAAATATATATCCTTCTGGCACCCAACAAAAAAAGTTTGGACACCCCTGTTATAAACTGTAGAGTAGATACAGTAACAAAGTAGTTAGCTATGTGGTGTATAGCCAGTTTTTTTCTCTCTTGTTCTCGTATACTCTTAGCCACGTATTCCTGTGTGGCACGAAACCGTTTTCAGCTTGGCTATTGCACAATTTCTGTAGGGGCAAGTCATACATCCTCTACATATTTTTAGTTGAGTAAAGCAGTCTGCAGCTTTAAAATGCATAAAGCAGTTTTTCTGTCAGTTTGTTTGTTTGTTTGTTTTTGGTATTGGCTTGGTGTATGTAGGGGATGTACTCTTAGTCTGCAGATGTGAAAAAGCTGAGACACTAATTGATAAATTGCCAGCCACAACACTGGCTGCTGGGAGAAGACTTGGCAAAACAGGAGAAACTTCAGAGCCCCCAGTGTAGCCTTGTTATACTACTGTGTCCTTCATCCCTCACTATGAGACACACACTTCTTCACCAAACACCTGCAAAACACACACACAGACGAACCCACTCACACACACACTGTCCTGCTGTTATCCAGGAATGTGAAGAATTTGATTCTGTCCAGGGACTCCCATTCGTCTCAAAGAGTTTCTTTCAAACAAGAAACTCCCATGTTTTCTTGACATATTATGGGTACTAACCCCCATAAATCACATAAACTTACTTATAATACATCTCTGCAATGTTTTGGATCTCTTTCAGAAGGTGATCTACCTGCTGACAGAAGTTTAGCTTCTGCAAGTTGCGTTAAAGTTATATGGATAAGAAACTGAAGCCAAACAAAATAAGAAACATTTGGGCAAAGGCTAAATAAGGTTATAATTTATTTTACATTTTTTCACCACTGAATAAATTACATAACCTAAATGTATTTTAAACTTGCTGTTCAATGAAGAATTAAATATGCAATTAAAATGTAATAATATTTCCTTAACACTGAACTTTTTTCAGACATACAGCTCTGGGAAAAAAATAAGCGACCACTTAAAAATTGAAAACCTCTGGAATATAATGCAGAGGAAGACGGATAATCACGCCATCAAACCAAGCTGAACTACTTGAATTTTTGCACCAGGAGTGGCATAAAGTTATCCAAAAGCAGTGTGTAAGACTGGTGGAGGGGAACATGCTAAGATTGAAAACCTGAGTTATTCCACCAAATATTGATTTCTGAACTCTTAAAACTTTATAATCTGAGTTTTTTTTTCTTTGTGTTATTTGAGGTCTGAAATCTGAAATGAGATCTTATTTGTTATTTTAGCCATTTCCATTTTCTGCAAATTAATACTCTAAATGACTGTAAATGTAGTTTATAGAATAAAAAACAATGTTTATTTTACTCAAATATATACCTATAAATAGCAAAATCAGATAAACTAATTCAGAAACTTTTTTTTTTCAGAGCTGTATGTTGTTCAATATAAATTATTGTAAAATTATTTTATAACAGCCAAATAATTTTGTTTGCTAAATGCTTAGAACATTCCTTACTTATAGCCCCACTAGGTAGGATTTTCTTGATTTTTTATATTTTTAAAGAAGTAAAATTACAGCTTGAAACGCACTGTATTGAGGTGTAATAGGAGGAATAGTGGTGCTCTCGTGTCTGTGCCGGGTCCTCTGAGCTCAAACCAGACTCTGTAAGTTTTTCGAGGCGGCCGCGACCAACGCTCGCGAGAACTGCGACCTGCTTTCCGACCTTTAGCTCTAACAGCTCTACAAGCACTACTGTTTCATTCTTTACAAACTAACATACAGACACTCTGGAAGCTGGAAGAAGACTGAATATGTCTGTGAAAGCCAGAAAACGAGAAAGAGAAACTAATCCACATGAAACATTTATTACACTCTACAACTGTAGGGGAAGCCCACGAGCACATTCTCTATCCTACCTAGTGGAGCTTTAGTGCATATTTACTTTTTATGGTTTTATTTTTGATGTTCTGATGTACAATTTTTTTTATCCAGTGTTCATTTCTGGAGGACCAGGAATTGGTACTTTATCTTCCATGCTTAAAAACATCTTTTACACTTGACCAAACGAATCGTACACACAGCAATCAAACCCAGGTCCAGAAAAAAAAACTAGTGTCAAAACTACCTCAGAGGAGACACTAGAAAATGTGGTCTTGGGACTAATCCCAAATAAACTCTGTAGTGGTTTGTTTGTAGTGAAAACTTATACAAAAACCAGTTATCAGGTTTTTACTCCACATAAAAACAAACCAGACAATAGATCCACTCCCATGCTTCACAGTTGGCAAGGTCTTCTTTTAATGAACTTGAAGTTGGTCATTACAGTTTCGTTTCTTTAGCAGAACCATTGCTGACTGTGTTTAATTTAATTTCATCAGGCCACAGAACTTGTTTTCAAAATTCATCTGACTTGTCCGATGTTTTTCAGCGTACTCAAACTCTGAGCTTCGTGACAAGGTCACTTGCGTGCATATCATGCAGCTCTAGCCTGCGGTGCACTGTGGTGCTCCAGGATCCAGTGCTAATGACAAGGTGACGCTGTCCCCTATTTACAGTGGTGGACCCAACCCAGGCTGACTTTTAGTGTCTTACTGTCTCATCTCACACAGTCTGTGGGTATAGACTGTGACTGTTTGTATCATATCACGATTCACTTGAGCTGCTGGAGGCTCAGGAGTCTCTCATTCTCTCAAGTCACCTTCTAGCTCTGTCAACAAAGAGGTCATAGTGAATCACAATGATTCACAGAGTGTGTTGCAAAGAGGTGGATATGCTGAGCAAACTGATTCAGTTTGGTTCTGTTGAGTCTACGTAAGTCAAATATGATTCATTAATACAATAATGTTGTTCGGTTTAATTAGTTATGGCAAGAATTGTGCTGACATGATATGTTGTGTTTGTAACCAATCATGTTCAGTTGAGCTTAATCATCTAGCCATTTTTTTTATTTAAATGCGTCCCTTTTTACGTAGTTGCACACAATCATACTCTGCAGGAGTGGGCGATATGGCCCTAAAGTATTTTTGGCGATATGAAGAATCAATATTACAATTAGGGGTTTGCCATATCTTAACATACAAATAATATCGCCAACATTTTTAAATATTGCGAATGATATGATATATACCCTAAACTTTTGTGCCATATCATCCACCCCTAATTATCACATCAGGATACTACTTTTTTGTGGTTTTTAGCAAAAGAAAATTCACACTGTTCTCATTTCCCCATAAAATATCTGATTGAGACAGATTATATCTGTCCAGTATAATTTATTTTACTTTAATCCTGGATATATGGAGATATTTGGAGTGCATTATTATTAGTATCATGACATTTTGGATCATTGACTTCTGTTACAAATTTGATACAATTCTTGTATTTTTTTAATATCTCAGTTAGGGGTGTGCTATATCATATATGCAGTAATAAAATGTAATTTTCATTTTGTTGCAATAGTTTGTTCTTGAAATAATTTTTAAATTCAGTGTTTGGAAATATCGCCAAGAGAATAGGTATCACGAAAATAGCATGAAATATTGTGATGATATTTTAGGGCCATTTCGCCCACTCCTACTTAAAATATTTTATTCATTTTAAGAATGTACTATTGAAACAAAGTGCATATTTTTGTATAAAATGTTAGTTTCAAACATTCGTGAAAAACAAAGAAAATCTGTTGTCTCCATTTTTTTAAAACAATAACTTACCCTGACTCTGATTTTGTATTAAATAATAAAAAAAGTAACTTAAAAAAATATTTTTTTATGTAATGTGCCACATAGTAAAGCTATCCTGTTCTCCCATCTTAGGACCTGAGCCTCCCAAATGGTAACACAGTGGATACGTCAAGCCCCGCCTCTTCCTCCTCCCTGCTAAATCGGTTGCAGCTGGACGATGACCTCGACGGAGAGACGCGTGACCTCTTTGTGACCGTGGACGATCCAAAGAAACACGTGTCCACCATGGAGACATACATCACTTACAGAGTGTCCACCAAGGTCAGCAATGAGAGAGGGTTTATTAAAAATCTGGTTATCTTGTATTATATTAAACATTTTGAGTTTATGTTGAAGTGAACTGAAATCAAAAGCTAGGTCTTTAATCATTAGCCTTTTTTCCTCACTTCTAAGGGTTGCTATACCATATAATATCACAAAACCATACTGTATCACAGTAATATAGTACGTTTTTTTTTTTTTTAAGGGTATTATAGCAAACCATTAAACACCTCAGATTGTTGCTTCTGAAACGATACCTTTCTCTGGGTTAGGATGTTCTGGTGTTGGTTTATCCTCTATAAAATGGTGAGGGCAGACTATGTGATGTATTTGGTTAAATGTGTCACCTCTTCTGTGGAAGGTGGTGGATAAAAGTTTAAATAAAACTCTTTTAAATAGAAAACTTTTAATTATTGTGACATCTTATAACTAACTGATTATATATTATATTATATTATTTTACTACTCATTATGTGTTTTAATTATCACTGTGGGTGTTGTGTATATCAATTGCCCTTTTTTACACAGGAAGTTCCAATATAAAGTAAACAAATGTGTCAGAATTAAGTTGATAAAGACATACTATAATATAAAAATATTAAATCTGAGTAAAAGAAAATTTTTATTTTTATCCAATCAGATCAGTGGGAACTAACGACAGAGACAACACTGTCATTAACTCTTGTGGTCAGGGTTTAAACACAACACTAAGGCCCAATCCCATTTCATCCTTTTGCCTTGCCACTTAGTTTTGTGGGTTTACACCTATAGGTAGGGTGTCCTGTCTCGATTCTTTGTTAGGTTGGAAGGGTAGATTAGGACTATTTGGCCCTTCAAACTAAGATGTTTCAGAGACGTACCTACAACAGAGGGCTATGAGAATCACTGGCAAGAGAATCAGCTGCACCAGTGACCAAAGAATCCTGCAAATGTGAGTATTTTTCTTGTTAAAAATTATGATCACCACTAGCTTACTGTAGATTAATCTGTAGCTCCAATGTTTTATGGACATGTTCTTCATAACAACCATTGAAAATATCACTAGTAGTTCTTCTCAGTAGCTAGGTAGCTAACTAACTTTTCAATTCCACCTTAAATGCTGCAACAGGGGGCAGAGGCTGCAGCATTTAAGGTGGAAAAGTAAAGTAAAGTAAAGAAAAAGCAAATTTTAGCTCCACATCAAAAAGAAATTAAGGAATATACAATAATAATTAATTGATACATTATCAATCTTTCCCTTTCTGAAGACATACGATAAAGTCCTGAAGTTAACTAGTTAACCAGCAGGTAGGTTGCTGAACTTAAGCGCTCCACTTCTATATATTTGTATTGGGTAAATATTTCATGCCTTCCTCTTGTAACTTTGCTCCAAAGGTAAGGGCTACACTTAAAAACAAGGGGTAAGGGTAATAAAGAGAAATGGGATTGACCCTAAATGATCCACTTCTGACACCAATCTTTACATATAAACTAATAATGAAAATCGATACTGTGTAAAAAAATACATACAATAAAAACAAATAATCGCAATTTTTTTTCTTACGCCCCTTGTGGCTTATTGTTTATCCTGCTCCTAGTCCATGAGAAGTTTAGCTCTTTAGACTGGTCTGTGTTTAATGAAATGGCAGATATCCGGTGTCTGACAGACAGGGTCGTTTCCAGGGCTGAGGAGGAGACTGTGAACACAGTTTAGCAGTATCACAGCAACACATGATGTATCACAGCAATCAGGTAGACTGATAAGATGCACTCTGGTAATGGTGTCTCAGTTAAAACCATCTTAAACACACACAAACACAAGCTAATGAAAGCTGAGCTGAGACATTAAGCTGGAGTCCACAGTCAGTAATGAGAGAATTTAGCTCCTAGAAGCTCTGGCACTTTTTATTCACTAGTGTGTAAAAAGTCCAGCATTAAGGTTCCTTGCATGGAGTTCTAAGTGGTTTTGGTGGGCTATTGGTCTGATTAGCAGTGTGTTTACCTTCCGCTGGTGACTGTTTGCTGACCAGCTGTCCTAAGCAGCAGCATTAGTGGAATTTTTTGCGGTGGTTAATGGATAACTGGCCTATTTCCTCTCAGGCTGAAATGTTTCACAGAAAGTCCAGCTTTTAACTACAAAATGTACAAAATATGTAGAACATCTTTAAGGGTGATTTAACTTAATGTGAAATAGGGGTGGGCGATATGGCCCTAAAATAATATCACGATATTTCATGGTATTATCGCGATAGCGATACTCTTGACGATATGACGAAATATTGAATTTAAAGAATGATTTCAAGAATGCACTACTGCACCAAAATGAGTATTAAATTTGCTTATTGCATATGATATGATATGGTACACCCCTAACTGAAATATAAAAAAAAATAAAGTAATTTATCAGATTTGTAACAGAAGTCAATGATCCAGAATGTTATGGCACTAATAATGCGCTCTACATAGCTCCATATATCCAGTATTAAATAAAAAAATTAATGATACTGGACAGATATTATCTCTCTCTAGTAGATATATAATGGGAAATGAGAACAGTGTGAATTTTTCTTTTGCTAAAAACAGCACCCTGATATGATAATTAGGGGTGGGTGATATGGCACGATATTTCAGGGTATAATATCGTTCACGATATTAAAAAAAAATTGGCGATATTATCGTGTATGATATGATATGGCACACCCCTAATGTGAACACAATGCATTTCCTGTCACACATTTTAATCCTGGCCTAACTCATACTGTACTGTTCAGCAAAAAAATAATAAACATTGAAATGTTCAGAAAGAGTTATAGATCAGCCATAACATTAGCACCACTTTCCTAATTCAGCCATAACAATCTGATTCAGCAATTTTCCTGTACTCTTGCTGCGTGATAAGTCTGCAGTAGTACTTATGTAAATAGTAATCTGTGTGTGTATGGGGGGTTGATGCCGCAGTTGGTCAGGTCTAGATTCAGCAACAGTATGTGCTGACTACCTGAATATTCTGAATATAGACCAGGTTATTCAATGTCAGGATTCATGGGGCTGGAATTGTGAAAGAGTGGTTCAGGGAGCATAAGATCCTCATTTTCACAAATGGATTGTTCACCACAGAGTCCAGACCTTAACCCCATTGAGAATATTTGGGATGTGAGCAGCGGTCAGACTCTACCATCATCAATGCTGTATTTTAGCGAATGTTAGGCTAGCCGCGAACCGTTCACCTCACAGCTTGATTTATGGCAGAATGTCAGTGTCTTTCCTATCATAACAACGGGAAACGTACTCCTTGCATGGCTTGTAATGTGCAAAATTGCATTTACTCATTTACTTAATTAATAATGGGTGTGTTTTTGGTAAAACGTACAATAAACCGATCAGAGCCAGGTGTATTGCTATTTCAATGTTGCAGCTACTAGTGGACGTGTCCAACGCTTCTCAGCTTAGGAAACTGACACGCTTATTCAAGAGAAATATCCTCGAGTACATTATTTCTTAGTTCCTTGTCCCTTTTATGGATTCACCATGTTGTTGGATTTATTTTGGTGTCTTCATATGTCTGGGTAGTATATATGTAGCAATATTTTATATGTAGCAATATCTTTGCAGTACTAATATTCTGCCTATATTGTACAGCCACAAGATTTGTGTTCTGAATTGTTGAAGGGTTGCTAACACTGAATATTTTCATTATCTGATCTACAGACCACCAGAACAGAGTTCGACCTGCCAGAATACTCAGTGAGGCGGCGCTACCAGGACTTTGACTGGCTAAGAAACAAGCTAGAAGACAGCCAGCCAACTCATCTCATTCCAGTAGGTAGATCCTCTGACATGTGTGCCCTGGATTCAACCGAGTGCTCATAAACCTACAGCACAGCACAGGAGTAACTGTGGAGTGTTTCTGGCCTCTGGCTGCATTCATCTGGTATTGAAAAGAATAATGATCAAGCTTCAAGCTCAGATAGCAAATATCATTCTTCTGTTTCATGTTTATTAACTTGGAAATCTGCAGTCTAGGAGTAAAAATGATTTATTTTCCCTCTGTGTGTGTGTGTGTGTGTGTGCGTGCCTGTGTGTGTGTGTGTTTTCCTGTTGTCTTCAAAGCCCTTACCCGAGAAGTTTGTGATGAAGGGGGTGGTGGATCGCTTTTCAGAGGAGTTTGTTGAGACGAGAAGGAAAGCACTGGATAAGTTTCTCAAACGGGTCGCGGACCACCCGGTCCTTTCGTTCAATGACCACTTCAACGCCTTCCTATCAGCCAAGGTTCGTACTTGTGAGGCTGTTAAGCCACCTTGATTCTGGAAAAATTTACTATAGAGTACCAGTCGAAAGTGTGGAAACACCCTCTCGTTCAATGTTTTTCTTTATTTCTTTATTTAATTCATTTTCTACGTTGTAGATAAATAGATACATTACAGAAAATACATTGCAATACATACATTAAGGTACACATGTGTAATTAAATAGTAAACAGTAAAAAAAGTGTTAGTCCTCCACAATCCCCTGACCTAAACCATGATAAACTGAGATGGTGATTTTTATGTGATTTGGGATAACCTGGAGCTTTACAGTGTGAAGGGAAAGCAGTAACTATTGTTCAGCACCCCCAGGAACTCCTTCAAGACGCTGAAAAAACTATTCCAGGTTACTCTCCCTCATGAAGACACAGATATTGAAAAAAAACAAGATCTGTTCTCAAAGCTAAATGTGTTCAATATTACATTTATAAAGTAAAAAAAATAATAATAAAAAGAAAAAACACATTGAATGAGAGTGTGTGTCCAAACTTTAGATTGGTACTGTGTGTGTCCACAGATTTTTGGGCAACCCAAAGTGCTACTATTCATCCACTTGAAATTGCACTGATTGCTGGCACAGAGGTGCAAATGCACACACAGGTTGTATAGTCGCTGTAGAGTAGAAATATTGCGCTAGAAAATTGTAAAAACAAAGTTAGTTAAGGTCTCCTTAATCTAGTTTAAGTACCTTAAATTTCTCATTTGTGTATTGTTGTCAGAACTGCATAAGAATATTCAACTTATGTTTCTTTGTTTAAAGCAGTTTAATTTACTCAAAGTGTGTTATTCTATTTGAAGACTTTTTTTTGCTTGTTTTACACCTTATTTTGTCATAAAAAACGTACTTAAGTGACTTACTATATAAAGCAAAATGAGTAATATCAGATATTTAGACTACATTTAAGAGAATTTCACCTGCTATTGCAATAATATCTCCAAATATATAAAAAAAAACCCTCCACATTATGATAATAGTTATATTCTTTAAGACAGTCTATGTTTTATATGTTTAGCTATTTACTGTATTTAGTTTTAATTGTTTGTTTGCAGTTTATATGCGTTAAATATGCTGCACTTTAGTTTTGGGGTAGATTTTTGTTGTTTTATTTTTGTTTATTTTGTTGCACTATTATATACACCTTGTATGACAACTTAATGCTTAATCAGACCCAAAATGTGGTTCATTTTTAATGTTGTTAATTTTTCAGCCTGTTAAATTTGTAAAACGAACTGAAATTACGCTCTGAAAACTGTAGAAGAAAATGTCTCATTCGTTTAGAGGGTTTGCTCGCTTATTTTAACTAAGAACAACAACACATTTGTCATTTGACATGATAATGCAGTTTTTCAGTTAAAGCC